>NW_028270178.1:6288292-6588292 GCF_037043375.1 Chiloscyllium plagiosum
ACAGAGAGAGAGAGAGAAGAGAGAGAGAGAGAGAGACGCAGAGAGAGAGAGAGAGACTCCCTCTTCAAACAGGGTCCCTGACTCAGAGAGAGAGAGCAAGACAAAGTGAGAGAAAGAGAGAGAGAGAGAGAAACACTCTCTATAAATCGGGATCCTGATGAAGATGGAGCCTCCCTCTTTAAACACAGAATCCTCACCCAGCGCTAGCTGGCCAAACCCTATCAGCGTCACTGTCAATGAACATGTCATTGTGGGGCATTAAAACACTCCGTGACCATCAAAATTGCTCAATTACTCCAGAGCAGACTTTACCAATCACAGATCTTGGACACCAAGTTGATAACTTCAATAAACATGAACTATTTTTTGTTTTATTCGAGATGTGATTTTAGCAAAACACAGGTAACCCCACAAGGTAATCTCATTCCTGTGCCTGACCTCCATCCTGTCCCCCCACCCACACACCAACAGGGAGACGGCCCAGCTCACAGTCTGCAAGTTTGATATCCATTCCAGGAATTCGGAAACAGACCTTCATCCGATCGTGGGGGGGGGGGGGGTTTGTACGATGGGCATGTTGCACTGATTAACCCGTTGGAATAACTCCACACAGAGGTAAGGGTCCCGTTACCAGGCTCCCCCCCCCCCATATCCGCACGCGGAGAGTTCCTGACACAGCTCTCAGAGGGAACTCCTGTTCCAGTTTTATCCTTACTCGACGTCCCCCCCCCCCCCCCCCCCATTGTCAGCGCGCTAATCTGCCTTCTCAATGATTACAGGCCAATTATGTCCTCCTTGTTTATGTGTCTCTGTCCCCCCCTCCCCTCCCCCCTCCCCTCCCTGCCCCGGCCTAACAGTGGGACAGCTTATTGTCCACCCCCCTTCCCCCTCCCCACCCCCCAGCTCCCAGGTTGTCTGGGAGACACAGTCAATGGACAACCAGGGCATCAAACCTTATTCCCGTTTCCCCCACCCACCTCACCAGGAAGGAAGGTGGGAACCCACCCCGAGGGGCTCAGTGACAGACACTGACAAAGGGCAAGGCTGGGTGGTCACATAGTGAAAGGGGAGGGAGGGCGGGCACCAAACCAAAATGGGGAGGTGGGCATAAAGCACTGCACCCCCCCCCCCCCCCCAACGCGAACCCCCCCAGCGGTGCCCACCCCTCTCTGAATACCTCAAGGGGGGGTGGGGGTGGGCACCGCGTGTCCCTCCTCCTCCTCCTCCAGGGACACCCGGGCTCGGATTTGACCCTTCCCGTTCCTGTCTGTCAGCCAGGGCTCCCTGATTGCTCTGGGCTTAACAGTCCCAATGAGGAAACTCCTATTCTACAGGGTCAACCTGACTGGCTTCATTATAACCAGGACAACTCCCTCTCAATACAGGGACACAGGGAGAGGGGGAGGGAGGGAGAGGGGGGGAAAGAGAGAGAGAGAGAGGGAGAGGGAGAGCGCGAGAGACAGAGGGAGGGAAGAGAGGGAGAGAGAGTGTGTCCCTGTTACTCTCTTCCTTATTGTTTCCGCTCTCTTGAGTTATCTCCCCTTCCCAAGGTCAGAATCCCGGAATTCCCTCCCAAAGGGAGAATTGTGGGTTTACCCACAGCACATGGACTGCAGCGGTTCAAGATGGCCGCTCACCCCCACCACCTTCTCAAGGTGGGGGGGGGGGTCAACTAGGGATGGGGTGATAAATACTGGGTCCAGCCAGTGACACCCAAATCCCATAAGTGAATTTGAAACAATATCTGTCTGTCTATCTATCTACCTGTCTGTTTGACTGTCTGTCTATTTATCTATCTGTCTGTCTATCTGTCTGTCTGTCTATCTGTCTGTCTGCCTGGTCTGTCTGTCTATCTATCTGTCTGTGTCTGTCCGTCTGTCTGTCTGTCTGTCTGTCTATCTGTCTGTCAATTCTTGCTATATCTTAATCTATTTTGTTTCCCTTGTCCCATGTGATGTATGTGTATCTATCTCCCTGCCTTCTGCATCCAGAACTATTGATAATTATCCATCTCTCTTACTCTATCCATCTCTCTCTTATATCTCTCCCTTTACCTCTCTCTTATCACATTCAATCTCTCCCTCTCTCTCCCTTTCTCTCTCCCCCTCCTTCTCTCTCTCCCCTTCCTTCTCTCTCTCCCCCTCCCTCTCTCTCTCTTCCCCCTCTCTCTCTTTTTCCCTCTCCCTCTCCCCCTCACTTTCTCTCCCCCTCTCTTTCCCCCTCTCTTTCCCCCTCTCTCTCCTCCTCTCTCTCTCCCTCTCTCTCCCTCTCTCTCTCCCCCTCTCTCTCCCCCCTCTCTCTCTCCCCCCCCTCTCTCCCCCCTCCCCCTCTCCCCCTCTCTCTCCCCCCTCTCTCTCTCCCCCTCTCCCCCCCTCTCTCTCTCCTCTGTAGCTGGCTCTTCAGCCTCTCTCTCTCTGTCACTGTCTATCTCTGGACAGGCTGCCCTCTGGTGGTCAGAACCGAGCATGCACCGCCTATTGGTGCCCTCCACTTCCCGCTCCCTCGGGAATGGTGTCAGGGGTCCAAGGTGTCTCCCCGGAGGCTCAGGGACTGGATCGGAGACAGACCCAGCCAGCATCACTTCCATTCCCACTGAGAAACCTGAATCGAACTGACCTCACTGAGCCACATGAGCCACGTTGAGACACTGAGAGTCTGGGTTAGTGCGGGATGCTGGAAAAGCACAGCAGGTCAGGCAGCATCATCCGAGGAGCAGGAGAATCGACGTTTCGGGCAAAAGCCCTTCCTCAGGAATCATGTTGCCTTTTAATGAAATGCCCACTGGGCACTTTCAAGTTAATGAAATCCATCCCCTTTGAAGAGTCATACAGTCATAGAGATGTACAGCACGGAAACAGACCCTTCGGCCCGACGCGTCCATGCCGACCCAGATATCCCAACCCAATCTAGTCCCACCTGCCAGCACCCGGCCCATATCCCTCCAAACCCTTCCTATCCATATACCCATCCAAATGCCTCTTAAATGTTGTCATTGTACCAGCCCCCACCACATCCTCTGGCAGCTCATTCCACACACGTACCACCCTCTGGGTGAAAAAGTTGCCCCTTAGGTCTCTTTTATATCTTTCCCCTCTCACCCTAAACCTATGCCCCTCTAGTTCTGGACTCCCCCAACCCAGGGGAAAAGACTTTGCCTATTTATCCTATCCATGTCCCTCATGATTTTATAAACCTCTATAAGGTCACCCCTCAGCCTCCGACGCTCCAGGGAAAACAGCCCCAGCCTGTTCAGCCTCTCCCTGTAGCTCCAATCCTGGCGACGTCCTTGTAAATCCTTGCTTTGAACCAATTTGCAGGTGAGGAGGAGGTGAAAGGTCAGGCGTTGCCCCACCACAATCAGAGAAGCAGCCACTCCCGTGATCTGTAAAATGAGTCAGTGTCTGTTGGTGATTAATGTCCATAGTCCACAGGAATTCACCATTTGGGAGTGATTGGTTGGTTGACATAGGCCTGAGGGTCTGGTTAACTGTGAGTGGGCCGAACCAGGGACAAACTGTCCAAGTGGCGGAGTAAGTAATCCAGGTCAGTCAGGAGATCGCGAATCACGTACACCCCTCCGACCACCTCCGAAGTCCAAAAGGAAGAATCCGGAATCTCGGGCTCCCCACAGTCCCTGCGGTGACCCTGGCAGCAGACGGAACATCATGGTTAAGATAGCGAAGAGGGAAGAGTACACATGGGACATGGACGTTTCTGAGCAGGTCCACTTGGTGGAAGGTAAGACGGAGAGTTTGGGGTTAAATAGTGCGGAGTCCGATATTTCAGGGCCGGCGTTAGGATTTATAGGGAGCGATATCACACAGTTGGGTATTATAGGGAGATATTGTCAGGTTAGATATTGTAGGGAGGGATATTAGAGGGAGATATTGTCAGGTTAGATATTGTAGGGACGGATATTATAGGGGGAGATACTGTCAGGTTAGATATTGTAGGGAGGTAGATTATAAGGCGAGATAATGTCAGGTTAGATATTGTAGTGAGGGATATTATAGGGGAGATATGGTCAGGTTAGATATTGCAGGGAGGGATATTATAGGGAGATATTGTCAGGTTAGATATTGTAGGGAGGTAGATTATAAGGCGAGATAATGTCAGGTTAGATATTGTAGTGAGGGATATTATAGGGGAGATATGGTCAGGTTAGATATTGCAGGGAGGGATATTATAGGGAGATATTGTCAGGTTAGATATTGTAGGGAGGGAGATTATAGGGGAGATATGGTCAGGTTAGATATTGTAGGGAGGGATATTATAGGGGGAGGTACTGACAGGGTATATATTGTAGGGAGGGATATTATGGGGAGATAGTGTCAGGTTAACTATTGTAGGGAGGGATATTATAGGGGGAGATACTGTCAGGTAAGATATTGTAGGGAGGGATATTATAGGGAGATAGTCTCAAGTTAGATATTGTAGGGAGGGATATTATAGGGAGATATTGTCAGGTTAGATATTGTAGGGAGGGATAGTATAAGGGGAGATATTGACAGGTTAGATATTGTAGTGAGGGATATTATAGGGAGATATGGTCCGGTTAGATATTGTAGGGAGGGATATTATAGGGAGATATTGTCAGGTTAGATATTGTAGGGAGGGATATTATAGGGAGATATTGTCAGGTTAGATATTGTAGGGAGGGATATTATAGGGGGAGATACTGTCAGGTAAGATATTGTAGGGAGGGCTATTATAGGGAGATAGTCTCAAGTTAGATATTGTAGGGAGGGATATTATAGGGGGAGATACTGTCAGGTAAGATATTGTAGGGAGGGATATTATAGGGAGATAGTCTCAGGTTAGATATTGTAGGGAGGGATATTATAGGGAGATATTGTCAGGTTAGATATTGTAGGGAGGGATATTATAAGGGGAGATATTTTCAGGTTAGATATTGTAGGGGGGTATTATAGGGGGAGATATTGTCAGGTTAGATGTTGTAGGGAGGGATATTATAGGGAGATAGTGTCAGGTTGGATATGGTAGGGAGGGATATAATACAGGGAGATATTGTCAGGTTACATATTGTAGTGAGGGATATTATAGGGAGATATTGTCAGATTAGATATTGTAGGGAGGGATACTATAGAGGGAGATATTGCCAGGGTAGATATTGTAGGGTGGGATATTATCGGGAGATATTGCCAGGTTAGATATTGTAGGGAGGGATATAATATAGGGAGATAATGTCAAGTTAGATATTGTAGTGAGGGATATTGTAAGGGGAGATATTGCCAGGGTAGATAATGTAGGGAGGGATATAATAGAGGGAGATATTATCAGGTTAGATATTGTAGGGAGGGATATTATAAGGGGAGATATTGTCAGGTTAGATATTGTCGTGAGGGATATTATAAGGGGAGATAGTGTCAGGTTAGATATTGCAGGGATGGATATTATAGAGAGATAGTGACAGGTTAGATATTGTAGGGACGGATATTATATGGGGAGATATTGTCAGGCTGCATATTGTAGGGAGTGAAATTATAAGGGGAGATATTGCCAGGTTAGATATTGTCAGGAGGGATATAATAGGGAGATACTGTGAGGTTAGATATTGTAGGGAGGGATATTATAGGGAGATATTGTCAGGTGAGATATTGCAGGGACGGATATTTTAAGGTGAGATATTGTCAAGTTAGATATTGCAGGGAGGGATATTATCAGGAGAGATATTGTCAGGTTAGATATTGTAGGGGGGTATTATAGAGGGAGATATTGTCAGGTTAGATATTGTCGGGAGGGATATTATAGGGAGATATTGTCAGGTTAGATATTGTAGGGAGAGATATTATTGGGAAGATATTGTCAGGTTAGATATTGTAGGGCGGGATATTATAGGGAGATATTGTCACGTTAGATATTGTAGGGGGTATTATAGAGGGAGATATTGTCAGGTTAGATATTGTAGGGAGGGATATTATATGGTGAGATATTGTCAGGTTAGATATTGTAGGGAAGGATATTATAAGTGGAGATATTGTCAGGTTAGATATTGTAGGGAAGGATATTATAAGTGGAGATATTGTCAAGTTTTAGATATTGTAGGGAGGGGAATTATAAGGGGAGATATTGTCAGGTGAGATATTGTAGGGAGGGATATTATCGGGAGATATTGTCAGGTTAGATATTGTAGGGAGGGATAGTATAAGGCGCGATATTGTCAGGTTAGATATTATAAGGTGGGATATTTTAGGAGAGATATTGTCAGGTTAGATATTGTCGGGAGGGATATTATAGGGAGATGTTGTCAGGTTAGATATTGCAGGGAGGGATATTATAAGGGGAGATATTGTCAGGTTAGATATTGCAGGGTGGTATTATTGAGGGAGATATTGTCAGGTTAGATATTGTAGGGAGGGATATTATGGGGAAGATATTGTCAGGTTAGATATTGTCGGGAGGGATATTATAGGGGAGATATTGTCAGCTTAGATATTGCAGGGAGGGATATTATAAGGGGAGATATTGTCAGGTTAGACATTGTAGGGTGGTATTATTGAGGGATATATTGTCAGGTTAGATATTGTAGGGAAGGATATTATAAGTGGAGATATTGTCAAGTTAGATATTGTAGGGAGCGGAATTAAAAGGGGAGATATTGTCAGGTTAGATATTGGGAGGGATAGAAAAGGCGCGATATTGTCAAGTTAGATATTTTCGGGAGGGATATTTCAGGGGAGATATTGTCAGGTTAGATTTTATAGGGAGGGATAGTATAAGGCGCGATATTGTCAGGTTAGATATTATAGGGACGGATATTTTAGGGGAGATATTGTCAGGTTAGATGTTGTAGGGAGGGATATTATAGGGAGATATTATCAGGTTAGATATTGTAGGGAGGGATATTATAGGGGAGATATTGTCAGGTTAGATATTGTAGTGCGGGATATTATAGGGAGATATTGTCAGGTTAGATATTGTATGGAGGGATATTGTAGGGGGAGATTCTGTCAGGTTTGATATTGTAGGGAGGGATATTATAGGGGGAGATTCTGTCAGGTTTGATATTGTAGGGAGTGATATTGTAGGGGGAGATACTGTCAGTTTAGATGTTCTAGAGAGGGATAAGAAAGGGAGAGAGTGTCAGATTAGAAATTGTAGGGAGGGATTTTATCGGGAGATATTGTCAGGTTAGATATTGTAGGGAGGGATATTATAGGGAGATATTGTCAGGTTATTTATTGTAAGGAGGGATACAATATAGGGAGATTGTATCAGGTTAGATATTGTCAGCAGGGATATTACAAGGGGAGATATTGTCAGGTTAGATATTGTAGGGAGGGATATCATAGGGAGATATTGTCAGGTTAGATATTGTAGGGAGGGATATTTTAGGGTGATATTGTCAAGTTAGATATTGTAGTGAGGGATATTAGAGGGAGATTTTGTCAGGTTAGATATTGTAGGGATGGATATTATAGAGAGATATTGTCAGGTTAGATATTGTAGGGAGGGATATCATAGGGAGATATTATCAGGTTAGATATTGTAGGGAGGGATATTATAAGGGGAGATTTTGTCCGGTTAGATATTGTAGTGAGGGATATCATAGGGAGATATTGTCAGGTTAGATATTGTAGGGAGGGATATTATAAGGGGAGATTTTGTCCGGTTAGATATTGTAGGGAGGGATATTATAGGGATATATTGTCAGGTTAGATATTGCAGGGAGGGATATTATAGGGGGAGATACTGTCAGATAAGATATTGTAGGGAGGGATATTATCGAGATATATTGTCAAGTTAGATATTGTAGGGAGAGATATTATAGGAGGAGTAATTGTCAGGTTAGATATTGTAGGGAGGGATATTTTAAGGGAAGATATTGTCAGGTTAGGTATTGTGGGGGGGATATTATAGGGGGAGATACTGTCAGGTTAGATATTGTAGGGAGGGATATTATAGGGGAAATACTGTCAGGTAAGATATTGTAGGGAGGGATATTATAAGGGAAGATATTGTCAGGTTAGGTATTGTAGGGGGGCAATTATAGGGGGAGATATTGTCCGGTTAGATATTGTAGGGAGGGATATTATAAGGGGAGATAGTGTCAGATTAGATATTGTAAGGAAGGATATAATATAGGGAGATATTGTCAGGATAGATATTGTATGGAGGGATATTATAGGGGGAGATATCATCAGGTTAGATATTGTAGCGAGTGATATTATAAGGGGTGATAGTGTCAGGTAAGATATTGTAGGGTGGGATATTACCGAGGGAGATATTGTCAGGTGAGATATTGTAGGGTGGGATATTGTAAGTGGAGATATTGCCAGGGTAGATATTGTAGAGCGGGGTATTATCGGGAGATATTGTCAGGTTAGATATTGTAGGGAGGGATATTATAGGAGGAGCTATTGCCAGTTTAGATATTGTAGCAAGGGGTATAATAAAGGGAGATATTGTCAAGTTAGATATTGTCGGGAGGGATTTTGTAAGGGGAGATATTTCCAGTGTAGGTAATGTAGGGAGGGATATAATTTGATGGGGATATTGTCAGGTTAGATATTGTAGGGAGGGATACTATAGGGAGATATTGTCTGGTAAGATATTCGAGGGAGGGATATTACAGGGAGATATTGTCAGGTTAGATATTGTATGGAGGGATATTATATGGGGGATATTGTCAGGTTAGGTATTGTAGGGAGGGATATTGTAGGTGGAGATATTGTCAGGTTAGATATTGTCGGGGAGGGATAATATAAGGGGACATATTGTCAGGTTAAAAATTGTAGGGAGGGATATTATATGTGGAGATATTGTCAGGTTGCATATTGTAGGGAGTGATATTATAAGGGGAGATATTGCCAGGTTAGATGTTGTCAGGAGGGATATTATAGGGAGATATTGTGAGGTTAGATATTGTAGGGAGGGATATTTTAAGGCGAGATATTGTCAGGTTAGATATTGTCAGGAGGGATATTATAAGGGGAGATATTGCCAGGTTAGATGTTGTCAGGAGGGATATTATAGGGAGATATTGTGAGGTTAGATATTGTAGGGAGGGATATTTTAAGGCGAGATATTGTCAGGTTAGATATTGTAGGGAGGGATATTATAAGGAGATATTGTCAGGTTAGATATTGTAGGGTGGGATATTATAGGGAGATATTGTCAGTTTAGATATTGTATGGAAGGATATTATAAGGGAGATATTGTCAGGTTAGATATTGAAGTGAGGGATAATATAGGGTGATATTGTCAGGTTAGAAATTGTAGGGAGGGATATTATAGGGGGAGATATTGTCAGGTTAGATATGTAAGGAGGGATATTATAGGGAGATATTGTCAGGTTAGATATTGTAGGGAGAGATATTATAGGGAGATATTGTCAGTTTAGATATTGTATGGAAGGATACTATAAGGGGAGATATTGTCAGGTTAGATATTGAAGTGAGGGATAATATAGGGTGATATTGTCAGGTTAGAAATTGTAGGGAGGGATATTATAGGGGGAGATATTGTCAGGTTAGATATTGTAGGGAGGGATATTATAAGGGGAGATACTGTCAGTTGAGATATTGTAGGGAGGGATATTATAGGGGAGATACTGTCAGGTTAGATATTGTAAAGGGGGATATTATAGGGAGACTTATTGTCAGTTTGATATTGTAGGGAGGGATATTATAGGGAGATATTGTCAGGTTAGATATTTGGGAGCGATATTGTAAGGATAGATATTGCCAGGGTAGATATTGTAGGCCGGAACTTATCGGAAGATATTGTCAGGTTAGATATTGTAGGGAGGGATATTATATGAGGAGATATTGCCAGGTTAGATATTGAAAGGAGGGAGATAATATAGGGAGATATTGTCAAGTTAGATATTGCAGGGAGGGGTATTGTACGGGGAGATAGTGCCAGGGTAGATAATGTAGGGAGGGATATAATAGAGGGTGATCTCGTCAGGTTAGATATTGTATGGAAGGATATTATAAGAGGAGATATTGTCAAGTTAGATATTGTAGGGAGGGATATTATCGAGAGATAGTGTCAGGTTAGATATTGCAGGGAGGGATATTATAGGGGGAGATAGTGTCAGGTGAGATATTGTAGGGAGGGATATTATAGGGAGTTATTGTCAGGTTAGATATTGTATGGAGGGATAGTATAAGGCGCGATATTGTCAGGTTAGATATTGTAGGGAGGGATATTATAAGGAGATATTTTCAGGTTAGATATTGTAGGGAGGGATAATATAGGGGAGATATTGTCAGGTTAGATATTGTAGTGAGGGATAATTTAGGGTGAAATTGTCAGGTTAGATATTGTATGGAAGGATATTATACGGGGAGATAGTGACAAGTTAGATATTGTAGGGAGGGGTATAATAAGGGGAGATATTGTCAGGTTAGATATTGTTAGGATGGATATTATAGGGAGATATTGTCAGGTTAGATATTGCAGGGAAGGATGTTATGGGTGGAGATATTGTCAGGTCAGATATTGTTGGGAGGGATATTATAAGGGGACTTATTGTCAGGTTAGATATTGTAGGGAGGGATATGAGAAGGGAAGATATTGTCAGGCTGCATATTGTAGGGAGTGATATTATAAGGGGAGATCTTGCCAGGTTAGATATTGTCAGGAGGGATATTATAGGAGATAGTGTGAGGTTGGGAGGGATATTTTAAGGTCGAGATATTGTCAGGTTAGATATTGCAGGGATGGATATTATAGGGGAGATATTGTCAGGTTAGATATTGTAGGGAGGGATATTATCAGGGGAGATATTGTCAGGTTAGATATTGTATGGAGGGATATCATGGGGGAGATATTGTCAGGTTAGATATTGTCGGGAGGGATATTAGAGGGAGATATTGTCAGGTTAGATATTGTAGGGAGGGATATTACAGGGAGATATTGTCAGGTTAGATATTGTAGGGAGGGATATTACAAGGTGAGATATTGTCAGGTTAGATATTGTAGTGACGGATAATATTGGGAGATATGGACAGGTTAGACATTGTAGGGAGGGATATTATAGGGGGAGATACTGTCAGGTTAGATATTGTAGGGAGGGATATTATAGGGCGAGACATTGTCAGGTTAGATATTGCAGGGAGGGATACATAAGGGGAGATATTGTCAGGAGGGATATTATGTGGGGATATTGTCAGGTTAGATATTGTAGGGCGGGATATTATAGGGAGATATTGGCAGGTTAGATATTGTAGGGAGGGATATTACAGGGGAGATATTGTCAGGTTAGATATTGTAGGGAAGGATATTATGAGGGGAGATATTGTCAGGTTAGATATTGTAGTGAGGTATTTCCAAGGGAGATATTGTCAGGTTAGATATTGTAGGGAGGGATATTGTAAGCGGAGATATTGTCAGGTTAGATATTGTAGGGAGGGATATCATAGGGGGAGATATTGTCAGGTTAGATATTGTAGGGAGGGATATTATAAGGGGACATTTTGTCAGGTTAGATATTGTAGGGAGGGATATCATAGGGGGAGATATTGTCCGGTTAGATATTGCAGGGAGGGATATTATAGGGGGAGATACTGTCAGGTTAGATATTTTAGGGAGGGATATTATAGGGGGTGATATTGTCAGGTTAGATATTGTAGTGAGGGATATTATAGGGAGATATTGTGAGGTTAGATATTGTAGGGAGGGATATTATAGGGAGATATTATCAGGTTAGATATTGTAGGGAGGGATATTATTGAGAGATAGTGTTAGGCTAGATATTGCATGGAGGGATATTATAGGGGGAGATAGTGTCAGGTTAGATATTGTAGGGAGGGATATTATAGGGAGATATTGTCAGGTTAGATATTGTATGAAGGGATATTATATGAGGGATATTGTCAGGTTGGATATTGTAGGGAGGGATATTATAGATGGAGATATTGTCAGGTTAAATATTGTCGGGAAGGATATTATAAGGGGAGATATTGTCAGGCTGCATATTGTAGGGAGAGATATTATAAGGGGAGATATTGGCAGGTTAGATATTGTCAGAAGGGAGAATATAGGGAGATACTGTGAGGTTAGATATTGTCTGGAGGGATATTATAAGGCGAGATATTGTCAGGTTAGATATTGTAGGGAGGGATATTATAAGGGGAGATATTGTCAGGTTAGATATTGTGGGGAGAAATATTATAGGGGGAGATATTGTCAGGTTAGATGCTGTAGGGATGGATATTATAGATAGATATTGTCAGGTTAGATATTGTAGGGAGGGACATTACAGGGAGATATTGTCAGGTTAGATATTGTAGGGAGGGATATTACAAGGGGAGATATTGTCAGGTTAGATATTGTAGTGACGGATAATATTGGGAGATATGGACAGGTTAGATATAGTCGGGAGGGATATTATAGGGGGAGATACTGTCAGGTTAGATATTGTAGGGAGGGATATTATAGGGCGAGACATTGTCAGGTTAGATATTGCAGGGAGGGATACATAAGGGGAGATATTGTCAGGAGGGATATTATGTGGGGATATTGTCAGGTTAGATATTGTAGAGAGGGATATTATAGGGAGATATTGTCATGTTAGATATTGTAGGGCGGGATATTATAGGGAGATATTGGCAGGTTAGATATTGTAGGGAGGGATATTACAGGGGAGATATTGTCAGGTTAGACATTGTAGGGAAGGATATTATGAGGGGAGATATTGTCAGGTTAGATATTGTAGTGAGGTATATCCAAGGGAGATATTGTCAGGTTAGATATTGTAGGGAGGGTTATTGTAAGCGGAGATATTGTCAGGTTAGATCTTGTAGGGAGGGATATCATAGGGGGAGATATTGTCCGGTTAGATATTGTAGGGAGGGATATTATAAGGGGAGATTTTGTCAGGTTAGATATTGTAGGGAGGGATATCATAGGGGGAGATATTGTCCGGTTAGATATTGCAGGGAGGGATATCATAGGGGGAGATACTGTCAGGTTAGATATTTTAGGGAGGGATATTATAGGGGGTGATACTGTCAGGTTAGATATTGTAGTGAGGGATATTATAGGGAGATATTGTGAGGTTAGATATTGTAGGGAGGGATATTATAGGGAGATATTATCAGGTTAGATATTGTAGGGAGGGATATTATAGGGGGAGATATTGTCAGGTTAGATATTGTATGAAGGGATATTATATGAGGGATATTGTCAGGTTGGATATTGTAGGGAGGTATATTATAGATGGAGATATTGTCAGGTTAAATATTGTCGGGAGGGATATTATAAGGGGAGATATTGGCAGGTTAGATATTGTCAGAAGGGAGAATATATGGAGATATTGTGAGGTTAGATATTGTCTGGTGGGATATTATAAGGCGAGATATTGTCAGGTTAGATATTGTAGGGAGGGATATTATAAGGGGAGATATTGTCAGGTTAGATATTTTAGTGAGGGATATTATAGGGCGAGATATTGTCAGGTTAGATATTGTAGGGAGGGATATTATAGAGAGATATTATCAGGTTAGATATTGTAGGGAGGGATATTATAGAGGGAGATATTGTCAGGTTAGATATTGTAGGGAGGGATATAAAATAGGGAGATATTGTCAGGTTAGATATTGTAGGGAGAGATATTTAGGGAGATAGTTTCAGGTTTGATATTGTAGGAAGGGATATTATAAGGGGAGATATTGTCAGGTTAGCTATTGTTGGGAGGGATATTATAAGGGGAGATACTGTCGGGTTAGGTATTGTGTGGCGGGATATTATTGGTGGAGATATATCAGGTTAGATATTGTAGGGAGGGATATTATAGGGGGAGATACTGTCAGGTAGATATTTTAGGGATGGATATTAAAGGGAGATATTGTCAGGTTAGATATTGTAGGGAGGGATATTATAGGGGGAGGTAGTGTCAGGTTAGATATTGCAGCGAGGGATATTATAAGGTGAGATATTTTCAGCTTAGATATTGCAGGGAGGGATATCATAAGGAGAGATATTGTCAGGTTAGATATTGTCAGTATGGATATGATAAGGCGCGATATTGTCAGGTTAAATATTGTATGGAGGGATATTATGGGGGAGATATTGTCAGATTAGATATTGCCGGGAGGGATATTATAGGGGATATTGTCAGGTTTGATATTGTAGGGAGGGATTTTATAGGGAGATATTGTCAGGTTAGATATTGAAGTGAGGGATATTATAGGGGAGATATTGTCAGGTTAGATATTGTTGTGAGGGATATTATAGGCAGATATTGTCAGGTTATATATTGTAGGGAGGGATATTATAGCGGAGATATTGTCAGGTTAGATATTGTAGGGAGGGATATTATAAGGGGAGATATTGTCAGGGTAAATAGTGTAGGGAGGGATATTTTAAGGGGAGATATTGTCAGGTTAGATATTGTTGTGAGGGACATTATAGGGAGATATTGTCAGGTTAGATATTGTAGGGAGGGGAATTATAGGGAGATATTATCAGGTTAGATATTGTAGGGAGGGATATTATAAGGGGAGATATTGTCAGGTTTGATATTATAGGGAGGGATATTATAGGGGGAGATACTGTCAGGTTAGACATTATAGAAAGGGATATTATAGGGCAAGACACTGTCAGTTCAGATATTGTAGGGAGGGATATTATAGGGAGATAGTGTCAGGTTAGATATTGTAGAGAGGGATATTATAGGGGGAGATCCTGTCAGTTAAGATATTGTAGGGAGGGATATTGTTGCGATACAGTGTCAGGTTAGATATTGTAGGGAGGGATATTATAGGGAGATATTGTCAGGTTAGATATTGTAGTTTGGGTCATTGAAGGGGGAGATATTGTCAGGTTAGATATTGTAGGGAGGGATATTATCAGGGGAGATATTGTCAGGTTAGATATTGTAGGGAGGGATATAATGGGGGAGATATTGTCAGGTTAGATATTGTAGGGAGGGATATTCCAGGGAGATATTGTCAGATTAGATATTGTAGGGAGGGATATTACAAGGGGAGATATTGTCAGGTTAGATATTGTAGTGACGGATACTATAGGGAGATATGGACAGGTTAGATATTGTCGGGAGGGATATTATAGGGGAGAGATACTGTCAGGTTAGATATTGTAGGGATGGATATTATAGGGGGAGATACTGTCAGGTTAGATATTATAGGGAGGGATATTATAGGGCGAGACATTGTCAGGTTAGATATTGCAGGGAGGGATACACAAGGGGAGTTATTGTCAGGTTAGATATTGTCAAGAGTGATATTATGTGCGGATATTGTCAGGTTAGATATTGTAGAGAGGGATATTATAGGGAGATATTGTCATGTTAGATATTGTAGGGAGGGATATTATAGGGAGATATTGTCAGGTTAGATATTGTCGGGAGGGATATTACAGGGGAGATATTGTCAGGTTAGATCTTGTAGTGAGGTGTATCCAAGGGAGATATTGTCAAGTTAGATATTGTAGGGAGGGATATTGTCAGGGGAGATATTGTAAGGTTGATATTGTAGGGAGGGATATCATAGGGGGCGATATTGTCAGGTTAGATATTGTAGGGAGGGAGATGAAACGGGGAGATATTGTCCGGTTAGATATTGCAGGGAGGGATATTCTAGGGGGAGATACTGTCAGGTTAGATATTTTAGGGAGGGATATTATAGGGGGTGATACTGTCAGGTTAGATATTGTAGGGAGGGATATTATAGGGAGATATTGTGAGGTTAGATATTGTAGGGACGAATATTATAAGGAGATATCGTCAGGTTAGATATTGCAGGGAGGGATATTATTGAGATATAGTGTCAGGTTAGATATTGCAGGGAGGGATATTATAGGGAGATAGTGTCAGGTTAGATATTGCAGGGAGGGATATTATAGGGAGATATTGTCAGGTTAGATATTGTAGGGAGGGATATTATAAGGGGAGATATTGTCAGGTTTGATATTGTTGTGAGGGACATTATATGGAGATATTGTCAGGTTAGATATTGTAGGGAGGGAAATTATAGGGAGATATTATCAGGTTAGATATTGTCGGGAGGGATATTATAAGGGGAGATATTGTCAGGTTTGATATTATAGGGAGGGATATTATAGGGGGAGATACTGTCAGGTTAGACATTATAGAAAGGGATATTATAGGGCAAGACACTGTCAGTTCAGATATTGTTGGGAGGGATATTATAGGGAGATAGTGTCAGGTTAGATATTGTCAGTATGGATAATATAAGGGGAGATATTGTCAGGTGAGATTTTGCAGGGAGGGATAGTATAAGGCGTGATATTGTCAGGTTAGATATTATAGGGAGGGATATTAGAGGGAGATATTGTCAGGTTAGATATTGTAGGGAGCGATATTATAAGGGTAGATATTGTCAGGTTAGATATTGTAGGGAGGGATATTATAGGAGGAGATATTGTCAGGTTAGATATTGTAGGGAGGGATATAATGGGGGAGATATTGTCAGGTTAGATATTGTAGGGAGGGATATTCCAGGGAAATATTGTCAGGTTAGATATTGTAGGGAGGGATATTACAAGGGGAGATATTGTCAGGTTAGATATTGTAGTGACGGATACTATAGGGAGATATGGACAGGTTAGATATTGTCGGGAGGGATATTATAGGGGAGAGATACTGTCAGGTTAGATATTGTAGGGAGGGATATTATAGGGTGAGACATTGTCAGGTTAGATATTGCAGGGAGGGATACATAAGGGGAGATATTGTCAGGTTAGATATTGTCAAGAGTGATATTATGTGGGGATATTGTCAGGTTAGATATTGTAGAGAGGGATATTAAAGGGAGATATTGTCATGTTGGAGATTGTAGGGAGGGATATTATAGGGAGATATTGTCAGGTTAGATATTGTAGGGAGGGATATTACAGGGGAGATATTGTCAGGTTAGATATTGTAGGGAAGGATATTATGAGGGGAGATATTGTCAGGTTAGATAGTGTAGTGAGGTGTATCCAAGGGAGATATTGTCAGGTTAGATATTGTAGGGAGGGATATTGTAAGGGGAGATATTGTCAGGTTAGATATTGTAGGGGGTATTATTGGGGGAGATATTGTCAGGTTAGACATTGTAGGGATGGATATTATAGGGAGATAGTGTCAGGTTAGATATTGTAGGGAGAGATATTATAGGGAGATAGTGTCAGGTTAGATATTGTAGGGAGAGATATTATATGAGGGATATTGTCAGGTTGGATATTGTAGGGAGGGATATTATAGATGGAGATATTGTCAGGTTAAATATTGTCGGGAGGGATATTATAAGGGGAGATATTGTCAGGCTGCATATTGTAGGGGGAGATATTATAAGGGGAGATATTGCCAGGTTAGATATTGTCAGAAGGGAGAATACAGGGAGATATGGTGAGGTTAGATATTGTCTGGAGGGATATTATAAGGCAAGGTATTGTCAGGTTAGATATTGTAGGGAGGGATATTATCGGGGGAGATAGTGTCAGGTTAGATATTGTCAGGATGGATATTATAAGGGGAGATATCATCAGGTTAGATATTGTAGGGAGGAATATTATAGGGGGAGATATTGTCAGGTTAGATGTTGTAGGGATGGATATTATAAGGGGAGATATCGTCAGGTTAGATATTGTAGGGAGGAATATTATAGGGAGAGATATTGTCAGGTTAGATATTGTAGGAAGGGATATTATAAGGGGAAATATTATCAGGTTAGATATTGTAGGGAGGTATATTATAGGGGAGGTATTGTCAGGTTAGATATTTTAGTGAGGGATATTATAAAGGGAGATATTGTCAGATAAGATATTGTAGGGAGGGATATTATAGGGAGATAGTGTTAGGTTAGATATTGTAGGGAGGGATATTATAGGGGGAGATACGGTCTGGTTAGATATTGTAGGGAGGGATATTATAGGGAGATATTGTCAGGTTAGATATTGCAGGGAGGGATATTATAAGAGGAGATATTGTCAGGTTAGATATTGTAGGGGGGTATTATAGGGGAGATATTGTCAGGTTAGATATTGTAGGGAGGGATATTATAGGGGAGATAGTGTCAGGTTAGATATTGTCAGTATGGATATTATAAGGGGAGATATTGTCAGGTTAGATGTTGCAGGGAGGGATAGTATAAGGCGTGATATTGCCGGATAGATATTATAGGGAGGGATATTTTAGGGGAGATATTGTCAGGTTAGATATTGTAGGGAGGGATATTAGAGGGAGATATTGTCAGGTTAGATATTGTAGGGAGCGATATTATAAGGGTACGTATTGTCAGGCTAGATATTGTAGGGAGGGATATTATAAGGGGCGATATTGTCAGGTTAGATATTGTAGGGGGTGTTATTGGGGGAGATATTGTCAGGTTAGATATTGTAGGGATGGATATTATAAGGGGAGATATTGTCAGTTTAGATATTGTAGGGAGGGATATAAAATAGGGAGATATTGTCAGGTGAGATATTGTAGGGAGGGATATTATCGGGAGATATTGTCAGGTTAGATATTGTAGGGATGGATATTATAAGGGGAGATATTGTCAGTTTAGATATTGTAGGGAGGGATATAAAATAGGGAGATATTGTCAGGTGAGATATTGTAGGGAGGGATATTATCGGGAGATATTGTCAGGTTAGATATTGTAGGGAGGGATAGTATAAGGCGCGATATTGTCAGGTTAGATATTGTAGGGAGGGATATTATAAGGTGCGATATTGTCAGGTTAGATATTGTAGGGGGTATTATTGGGGGAGATATTGTCAGGCTAGATATTGTAGGGAGGGATATTATAAGGGGCGATATTGTCAGGTTAGATATTGTAGGGGGTATTATTGGGGGAGATATTGTCAGGTTAGATATTGTAGGGATGGATATTATAAGGGGAGATATTGTCAATTTAGATATTGTAGGGAGGGATATAAAATAGGGAGATATTGTCAGGTTAGATATTGTATGAAGGGATATTATATGAGGGATATTGTCAGGTTGGATATTGTAGGGAGGGATATTATAGATGGAGATATTGTCAGGTTAAATATTGTCGGGAGGGATATTATAAGGGGAGATATTGTCAGTCTGCATATTGTAGGGAGAGATATTATAAGGGGAGATTTTGCCAGGTTAGATATTGTCAGAAGGGAGAATATAGGGAGATATTGTGAGGTTAGATATTGTCTGGAGGGATATTATAAGGCGAGATATTGTCAGGTTAGATATTGTAGGGAGGGATATTATCGGGGGAGATAGTGTCAGGTTTGATATTTTCAGTGTGGATGTTATAAGGGGAGATATTGTCAGGTTAGATATTGTAGGGAGGGATATTATAGGGGGAAATATTGTCAGGTTAGATATCGTAGGGAGGGGTATTATAGGGGGAGATAGAGTCAGGTTAGATATTGTCAGTATGGATATTATAAGGGGAGATATTGTCAGGTTAGATATTGTAGGGATGGATTTTATAGAGAGATATTGTCAGGTTAGATATTGCAGTGAGGGATATTATAAGGGGAGATATTATCAGGTTAGATATTGTAGGGAGGTATATTATAGGGGAGGTATTGTCAGGTTAGATATTTTAGGGAGGGATATTAAAAGGGCAGATATTGAGCAGGTTAGATATTTTAGTGAGGGATATTATTGGGCGATATTGTCAGTTTAGATATTGTAGGGAGGGATATTATAGGGAGATATTATCAGGTTAGATATTGTAGGGAGGGATATTATAGAGGGAGATATTGTCAGGTTCGATATTGTAGTGAGGGATATTATAAGGGGAGATATTGTCAGGTTTGATATTATAGGGAGGGATATTATAAGGGGAGATATTGTCAGATTAGATATTGTAGGGAGGGATATTATGGGGAGATAGTGTTAGGTTAGATATTGTAGGGAGGGATATTATAGGGGGAGATATGGTCAGGTAAGATATTGTTGGGAGGGATATTATAGGGAGATATTGTCACGTTAGATATTGTAGGGAGGGGTATTATAGGGGGAGACAGAGTCAGGTTAGATATTGTCAGCATGGATATTATAAGGGGAGATATTGTCAGGTTAGATATTGAAGGGAGGAATATTATAGGGGGAGATATTGTCAGGTTAGATGTTGTAGGGATGGATATTATACGGGGAGATATTGTCAGGTTGGATATTGTAGGAAGGGATATTATAAGGGGAGATATTATCAGGTTAGATATTGTAGGGAGGGATATTATAAGGGGAGATATTGTCATGTTAGATATTTTAGTGAGGGATATTATAGGGCGATATTGTCAGGTTAGATATTGTAGGGAGGGATATTATAGGAAGATATTATCAGGTTAGATATTGTAGGGAGGGATATTATAGAGGGAGATATTGTCAGGTTAGATATTGTAGTGAGGGATATTATAAGGGGAGATATTGTCAGATTAGATTTTGTATGGAGGGATATTATAGGGAGATAGTGTTAGGTTAGATATTGTAGGGAGGGATATTATTGGGGAGATATTGTCAGGTTAGATATTGTAGGGAGGGATATTATAGGGAGATATTGTCAGGTTAGATATTGTTGGGAGGGATATTATAGGGTGATAGTCTCAGTTTTGATATTGTAGGGAGGGATATTAGAGGGAGATATTGTCAGGTTAGCTATTGTTGGGAGGGATATTATAAGGGGAGATACTGTCGGGTTAGGTATTGTAGGGCGGGATATTATAGGTGGAGATATATCAGGTTAGATATTGTTGGGAGGGATATTAGAGGGGGAGATACTGTCAGGTAGATATTTTAGGGATGGATATTAAAGGGAGATATTGTCAGGTTAGATATTGTAGGGAGGGATATTATAAGGGGAGATACTGTCAAGTTTGATATTGTAGGGAGAGATATTAAAGGGTGAGATATTGTCAGGTTAGATATTGTAGGGAGGGATATTATAAGGGGAGATACTGTTAGGTTAGATATTGTAGGGAGGGATATTATAGGGGGAGACACTGTCAGGTTAGATATTTTAGGGACGGATATTATCGGGGGCGATACTGTCAGGTTAGATATTGTAGGGAGGGATATTATAGGGAGATAGTGTCAGGTTAGATATTGTAGGGAGGGATATTATTGGGAGACCGTCTCAGGTTAGATATTGTAGGGAGGGATATTATAGGGAGATATTGTCAGGTTAGATATTGTTGGGAGGGATATTATTTGGGGAGATATTGTCAGGTGAGATATTGTAGGGAGGGATATTATAAGGGGAGATATTGTCAGGTTAGATATTGTAGGGAGGGTTATTATAGGGGGAGATACTGACAGGTTAGATATTGTAGGGAGGGATATTAAAGGGGGAGATATTGTCAGGTTAGATATTGGCGGGATGGATATTATAAGGGGAGACACTGTCAAGTTTGATATTGTAGGGAGGGATATTAAAGGGGGAGATATTGTCAGGTTAGATATTGGCGGGATGGATATTATAAGGGGAGATACTGTCAAGTTTGATATTGTAGCGAGGGATATTAAAGGTGGAGATATTGTCAGGTTAGATATTGTAGTTAGGGATATTATAGGGAGATAGTGTCCGGTTAGCTATTGTTGGGAGGGATATTATAGGGGGAGCTACTGTCAAGTTTGATATTGTAGGGAGGGATATTATAAGGAGAGATATTGTCAGTTTAAATATTGTATGGAGGGATATTATAGGGGAGATATTGTCAGGTTAGATATTGTAGGGAGGGATATTATAGGAGGAGATATTGTCAGGTTAGATATTGTAGGGAGGGATATAATGGGGGAGATATTGTCAGGTTAGATATTGTAGGGAGGGATATTCCAGGGAGATATTGTCAGGTTAGATATTGTAGGGAGGGTTATTACAAGGGGAGATATTGTCAGGTTAGATATTGTAGTGACGGATACTATCGGGAGATATGGACAGGTTAGATATTGTCGGGAGGGATATTATAGGGGAGAGATACTGTCAGGTTAGATATTGTAGGGAGGGATATTATAGGGTGAGACATTGTCAGGTTAGATATTGCAGGGAGGGATACATAAGGGGAGATATTGTCAGGTTAGATATTGTCAAGAGTGATATTATGTGGGGATATTGTCAGGTTAGATATTGTAGAGAGGGATATTAAAGGGAGATATTGTCATGTTGGAGATTGTAGGGAGGGATATTATAGGGAGATATTGTCAGGTTAGATATTGTAGGGAGGGATATTATAGGGGGAGATATGGTCAGGTAAGATATTGTTGGGAGGGATGTTATAGGGAGATATTGTCACGTTAGATATTGTAGGGAGGGGTATTATAGGGGGAGACAGAGTCAGGTTAGATATTGTCAGCATGGATATTATAAGGGGAGATATTGTCAGGTTAGATATTGAAGGGAGGAATATTATAGGGGGAGATATTGTCAGGTTAGATGTTGTAGGGATGGATATTATACGGGGAGATATTGTCAGGTTGGATATTGTAGGAAGGGATATTATAAGGGGAGATATTATCAGGTTAGATATTGTAGGGAGGGATATTATAAGGGGAGATATTGTCAGGTTAGATATTTTAGTGAGGGATATTATAGGGCGATATTGTCAGGTTAGATATTGTAGGGAGGGATATTATAGGAAGATATTATCAGGTTAGATATTGTAGGGAGGGATATTATAGAGGGAGATATTGTCAGATTAGATTTTGTAGGGAGGGATATTATAGGGAGATAGTGTTAGGTTAGATATTGTAGGGAGGGATATTATTGGGGAGATATTGTCAGGTTAGATATTGTAGGGAGGGATATTATAGGGAGATATTGTCAGGTTAGATATTGTTGGGAGGGATATTATAGGGTGATAGTCTCAGTTTTGATATTGTAGGGAGGGATATTAGAGGGAGATATTGTCAGGTTAGCTATTGTTGGGAGGGATATTATAAGGGGAGATACTGTCGGGTTAGGTATTGTAGGGCGGGATATTATAGGTGGAGATATATCAGGTTAGATATTGTTGGGAGGGATATTAGAGGGGGAGATACTGTCAGGTAGATATTTTAGGGATGGATATTAAAGGGAGATATTGTCAGGTTAGATATTGTAGGGAGGGATATTATAAGGGGAGATACTGTCAAGTTTGATATTGTAGGGAGAGATATTAAAGGGTGAGATATTGTCAGGTTAGATATTGTAGGGAGGGATATTATAAGGGGAGATACTGTTAGGTTAGATATTGTAGGGAGGGATATTATAGGGGGAGACACTGTCAGGTTAGATATTTTAGGGACGGATATTATCGGGGGCGATACTGTCAGGTTAGATATTGTAGGGAGGGATATTATAGGGAGATAGTGTCAGGTTAGATATTGTAGGGAGGGATATTATTGGGGAGATATTGTCAGGTTAGATATTGTAGGGAGTGATATTATAGGGAGATATTGTCAGGTTAGATATTGTTGGGAGGGATATTATAGGGTGATAGTCTCAGTTTTGATATTGTAGGGAGGGATATTAGAGGGAGATATTGTCAGGTTAGCTATTGTTGGGAGGGATATTATAAGGGGAGATACTGTCGGGTTAGGTATTGTAGGGCGGGATATTATAGGTGGAGATATATCAGGTTAGATATTGTTGGGAGGGATATTAGAGGGGGAGATACTGTCAGGTAGATATTTTAGGGATGGATATTAAAGGGAGATATTGTCAGGTTAGATATTGTAGGGAGGGATATTATAAGGGGAGATACTGTCAAGTTTGATATTGTAGGGAGAGATATTAAAGGGTGAGATATTGTCAGGTTAGATATTGTAGGGAGGGATATTATAAGGGGAGATACTGTTAGGTTAGATATTGTAGGGAGGGATATTATAGGGGGAGACACTGTCAGGTTAGATATTGTAGGGGGTATTATAGGGGAGATATTGTCAGGTTAGATATTGTAGGGAGGGATATTATAGGGGAGATAGTGTCAGGTTAGATATTGTCAGTATGGATATTATAAGGGGAGATATTGTCAGGTTAGATGTTGCAGCGAGGGATAGTATAAGGCGTGATATTGCCGGATAGATATTATAGGGAGGGATATTTTAGGGGAGATATTGTCAGGTTAGATATTGTAGGGAGGGATATTAGAGGGAGATATTGTCAGGTTAGATATTGTAGGGAGCGATATTATAAGGGTACGTATTGTCAGGCTAGATATTGTAGGGAGGGATATTATAAGGGGCGATATTGTCAGGTTAGATATTGTAGGGGGTATTATTGGGGGAGATATTGTCAGGTTAGATATTGTAGGGATGGATATTATAAGGGGAGATATTGTCAGTTTAGATATTGTAGGGAGGGATATAAAATAGGGAGATATTGTCAGGTGAGATATTGTAGGGAGGGATATTATCGGGAGATATTGTCAGGTTAGATATTGTAGGGAGGGATAGTATAAGGCGCGATATTGTCAGGTTAGATATTGTAGGGAGGGATATTATAAGGGGCGATATTGTCAGGTTAGATATTGTAGGGGGTATTATTGGGGGAGATATTGTCAGGCTAGATATTGTAGGGAGGGATATTATAAGGGGCGATATTGTCAGGTTAGATATTGTAGGGGGTATTATTGGGGGAGATATTGTCAGGTTAGATATTGTAGGGATGGATATTATAAGGGGAGATATTGTCAATTTAGATATTGTAGGGAGGGATATAAAATAGGGAGATATTGTCAGGTTAGATATTGTATGAAGGGATATTATATGAGGGATATTGTCAGGTTGGATATTGTAGGGAGGGATATTATAGATGGAGATATTGTCAGGTTAAATATTGTCGGGAGGGATATTATAAGGCGAGATATTGTCAGGTTAGATATTGTAGGGAGGGATATTATCGGGGGAGATAGTGTCAGGTTTGATATTTTCAGTGTGGATGTTATAAGGGGAGATATTGTCAGCTTAGATATTGTAGGGAGGGATATTATAGGGGGAAATATTGTCAGGTTAGATATCGTAGGGAGGGGTATTATAGGGGGAGATAGAGTCAGGTTAGATATTGTCAGTATGGATATTATAAGGGGAGATATTGTCAGGTTAGATATTGTAGGGATGGATTTTATAGAGAGATATTGTCAGGTTAGATATTGCAGTGAGGGATATTATAAGGGGAGATATTATCAGGTTAGATATTGTAGGGAGGTATATTATAGGGGAGGTATTGTCAGGTTAGATATTTTAGGGAGGGATATTAAAAGGGCAGATATTGAGCAGGTTAGATATTTTAGTGAGGGATATTATTGGGCGATATTGTCAGTTTAGATATTGTAGGGAGGGATATTATAGGGAGATATTATCAGGTTAGATATTGTAGGGAGGGATATTATAGAGGGAGATATTGTCAGGTTCGATATTGTAGTGAGGGATATTATAAGGGGAGATATTGTCAGGTTTGATATTATAGGGAGGGATATTATAAGGGGAGATATTGTCAGATTAGATATTGTAGGGAGGGATATTATGGGGAGATAGTGTTAGGTTAGATATTGTAGGGAGGGATATTATAGGGGGAGATATGGTCAGGTAAGATATTGTTGGGAGGGATATTATAGGGAGATATTGTCACGTTAGATATTGTAGGGAGGGGTATTATAGGGGGAGACAGAGTCAGGTTAGATATTGTCAGCATGGATATTATAAGGGGAGATATTGTCAGGTTAGATATTGAAGGGAGGAATATTATAGGGGGAGATATTGTCAGGTTAGATGTTGTAGGGATGGATATTATACGGGGAGATATTGTCAGGTTGGATATTGTAGGAAGGGATATTATAAGGGGAGATATTATCAGGTTAGATATTGTAGGGAGGGATATTATAAGGGGAGATATTGTCAGGTTAGATATTTTAGTGAGGGATATTATAGGGCGATATTGTCAGGTTAGATATTGTAGGGAGGGATATTATAGGAAGATATTATCAGGTTAGATATTGTAGGGAGGGATATTATAGAGGGAGATATTGTCAGGTTAGATATTGTAGTGAGGGATATTATAAGGGGAGATATTGTCAGATTAGATTTTGTATGGAGGGATATTATAGGGAGATAGTGTTAGGTTAGATATTGTAGGGAGGGATATTATTGGGGAGATATTGTCAGGTTAGATATTGTAGGGAGGGATATTATAGGGAGATATTGTCAGGTTAGATATTGTTGGGAGGGATATTATAGGGTGATAGTCTCAGTTTTGATATTGTAGGGAGGGATATTAGAGGGAGATATTGTCAGGTTAGCTATTGTTGGGAGGGATATTATAAGGGGAGATACTGTCGGGTTAGGTATTGTAGGGCGGGATATTATAGGTGGAGATATATCAGGTTAGATATTGTTGGGAGGGATATTAGAGGGGGAGATACTGTCAGGTAGATATTTTAGGGATGGATATTAAAGGGAGATATTGTCAGGTTAGATATTGTAGGGAGGGATATTATAAGGGGAGATACTGTCAAGTTTGATATTGTAGGGAGAGATATTAAAGGGTGAGATATTGTCAGGTTAGATATTGTAGGGAGGGATATTATAAGGGGAGATACTGTTAGGTTAGATATTGTAGGGAGGGATATTATAGGGGGAGACACTGTCAGGTTAGATATTTTAGGGACGGATATTATCGGGGGCGATACTGTCAGGTTAGATATTGTAGGGAGGGATATTATAGGGAGATAGTGTCAGGTTAGATATTGTAGGGAGGGATATTATTGGGAGACCGTCTCAGGTTAGATATTGTAGGGAGGGATATTATAGGGAGATATTGTCAGGTTAGATATTGTTGGGAGGGATATTATTTGGGGAGATATTGTCAGGTGAGATATTGTAGGGAGGGATATTATAAGGGGAGATATTGTCAGGTTAGATATTGTAGGGAGGGTTATTATAGGGGGAGATACTGACAGGTTAGATATTGTAGGGAGGGATATTAAAGGGGGAGATATTGTCAGGTTAGATATTGGCGGGATGGATATTATAAGGGGAGACACTGTCAAGTTTGATATTGTAGGGAGGGATATT
This sequence comes from Chiloscyllium plagiosum, assembly GCF_037043375.1. NCBI lineage: Eukaryota > Metazoa > Chordata > Chondrichthyes > Orectolobiformes > Hemiscylliidae > Chiloscyllium > Chiloscyllium plagiosum. The sequence goes on from NW_028270178.1 coordinate 6,315,270, forward strand.
AAAGGGGGAGATATTGTCAGGTTAGATATTGGCGGGATGGATATTATAAGGGGAGATACTGTCAAGTTTGATATTGTAGCGAGGGATATTAAAGGTGGAGATATTGTCAGGTTAGATATTGTAGTTAGGGATATTATAGGGAGATAGTGTCCGGTTAGCTATTGTTGGGAGGGATATTATAGGGGGAGCTACTGTCAAGTTTGATATTGTAGGGAGGGATATTATAAGGAGAGATATTGTCAGTTTAAATATTGTATGGAGGGATATTATAGGGGAGATATTGTCAGGTTAGATATTGTAGGGAGGGATATTATAGGAGGAGATATTGTCAGGTTAGATATTGTAGGGAGGGATATAATGGGGGAGATATTGTCAGGTTAGATATTGTAGGGAGGGATATTCCAGGGAGATATTGTCAGGTTAGATATTGTAGGGAGGGATATTACAAGGGGAGATATTGTCAGGTTAGATATTGTAGTGACGGATACTATAGGGAGATATGGACAGGTTAGATATTGTCGGGAGGGATATTATAGGGGAGAGATACTGTCAGGTTAGATATTGTAGGGAGGGATATTATAGGGTGAGACATTGTCAGGTTAGATATTGCAGGGAGGGATACATAAGGGGAGATATTGTCAGGTTAGATATTGTCAAGAGTGATATTATGTGGGGATATTGTCAGGTTAGATATTGTAGAGAGGGATATTAAAGGGAGATATTGTCATGTTGGAGATTGTAGGGAGGGATATTATAGGGAGATATTGTCAGGTTAGATATTGTAGGGAGGGATATTATAGGGGAGATATGGTCAGGTAAGATATTGTTGGGAGGGATATTATAGGGAGATATTGTCACGTTAGATATTGTAGGGAGGGGTATTATAGGGGGAGACAGAGTCAGGTTAGATATTGTCAGCATGGATATTATAAGGGGAGATATTGTCAGGTTAGATATTGAAGGGAGGAATATTATAGGGGGAGATATTGTCAGGTTAGATGTTGTAGGGATGGATATTATACGGGGAGATATTGTCAGGTTGGATATTGTAGGAAGGGATATTATAAGGGGAGATATTATCAGGTTAGATATTGTAGGGAGGGATATTATAAGGGGAGATATTGTCAGGTTAGATATTTTAGTGAGGGATATTATAGGGCGATATTGTCAGGTTAGATATTGTAGGGAGGGATATTATAGGAAGATATTATCAGGTTAGATATTGTAGGGAGGGATATTATAGAGGGAGATATTGTCAGGTTAGATATTGTAGTGAGGGATATTATAAGGGGAGATATTGTCAGATTAGATTTTGTATGGAGGGATATTATAGGGAGATAGTGTTAGGTTAGATATTGTAGGGAGGGATATTATTGGGGAGATATTGTCAGGTTAGATATTGTAGGGAGGGATATTATAGGGAGATATTGTCAGGTTAGATATTGTTGGGAGGGATATTATAGGGTGATAGTCTCAGTTTTGATATTGTAGGGAGGGATATTAGAGGGAGATATTGTCAGGTTAGCTATTGTTGGGAGGGATATTATAAGGGGAGATACTGTCGGGTTAGGTATTGTAGGGCGGGATATTATAGGTGGAGATATATCAGGTTAGATATTGTTGGGAGGGATATTAGAGGGGGAGATACTGTCAGGTAGATATTTTAGGGATGGATATTAAAGGGAGATATTGTCAGGTTAGATATTGTAGGGAGGGATATTATAAGGGGAGATACTGTCAAGTTTGATATTGTAGGGAGAGATATTAAAGGGTGAGATATTGTCAGGTTAGATATTGTAGGGAGGGATATTATAAGGGGAGATACTGTTAGGTTAGATATTGTAGGGAGGGATATTATAGGGGGAGACACTGTCAGGTTAGATATTTTAGGGACGGATATTATCGGGGGCGATACTGTCAGGTTAGATATTGTAGGGAGGGATATTATAGGGAGATAGTGTCAGGTTAGATATTGTAGGGAGGGATATTATTGGGAGACCGTCTCAGGTTAGATATTGTAGGGAGGGATATTATAGGGAGATATTGTCAGGTTAGATATTGTTGGGAGGGATATTATTTGGGGAGATATTGTCAGGTGAGATATTGTAGGGAGGGATATTATAAGGGGAGATATTGTCAGGTTAGATATTGTAGGGAGGGTTATTATAGGGGGAGATACTGACAGGTTAGATATTGTCGGGAGGGATATTAAAGGGGGAGATATTGTCAGGTTAGATATTGGCGGGATGGATATTATAAGGGGAGACACTGTCAAGTTTGATATTGTAGGGAGGGATATTAAAGGGGGAGATATTGTCAGGTTAGATATTGGCGGGATGGATATTATAAGGGGAGATACTGTCAAGTTTGATATTGTAGCGAGGGATATTAAAGGTGGAGATATTGTCAGGTTAGATATTGTAGTTAGGGATATTATAGGGAGATAGTGTCCGGTTAGCTATTGTTGGGAGGGATATTATAGGGGGAGCTACTGTCAAGTTTGATATTGTAGGGAGGGATATTATAAGGAGAGATATTGTCAGTTTAAATATTGTATGGAGGGATATTATAGGGGAGATATTGTCAGGTTAGATATTGTAGGGAGGGATATTTTAGGGAGATATTGTCAATGTAGATATTGTAGTGAGGGATATTATAAGGAGATATTGTCAGGTTAGATATTGTAGGGCGGGATATTATAGGGAGATACTGTCAGGTTAGATATTGTAGGGAGGGATATTATAGGGGGAGATACTGTCGGGGTAGATATTGTAGGGAGGGATATTATAGGGAGATATTGTCAGGTATGATATTGTAGTGAGGGATATTATAAGGAGATATTGTCAGGTTATTTATTGTAAGGAGGGATATAATATAGGGAGATATTGTCAGGTTAGATATTGTAGGGAGGGATATTATAGGGAGATAGTGTCAGTTTTGATATTGTAGGGAGGGTTATTATAAGGGAGATACTGTCAAGTTTGATATTGTAGGGAGAGATATTATAGGGGGAGATATTTTCAGGTTAGATATTGTCGGGAGTGATATTATAGGGGGAGATATTTTCAGGTTAGTTATTGTAGGGAGGGATATTATATGGACATATTGTCAGGTTCGATATTGTAGGGAGCGATATTATAAGGGGAGATATTGTCAGTTTAGATATTGTAGGGGGTATTATTGGGGGAGATATTATAGGGAGACAGTGTCAGGTTTGAAATTGTAGGGAGGGATTTTATAATGGGAGATAATGTCGGGTTAGATATTGTAGGGAGGGAAATTATATGGAGATATTGTCAGGTTAGATATTGTAGGGAAGGATATTATAAGGGGACTTATTGTCAGTTTAGATATTGTAGGGAGGGATATTATTGAGAGATAGTGTTAGGCTAGATATTGCATGGAGGGATATTATAGGGGGAGATAGTGTCAGGTTAGATATTGTAGGGAGGGATATTATAGGGAGATATTGTCAGGTTAGATATTGTTGGGGGTATTATAGGGGGAGATATTGTCAGGTTAGGTATTGTAGGGAGGGATATTATAAGGGGAGATACTGTCAATTTGATATTGTAGGGAGGGGTATTATAGGGGGAGATATTTTCAGGTTAGATATTGTAGGGAGGGATATTATAGTGGGAGATATTTTCAGGTTAGTTATTATAGGGAGGGATATTATATGGAGATATTGTCAGGTTAGATATTGTAGGGAGGGATATTTTAAGGGTAGATATTGTCAGGTTAGATATTGAAGGATGGATATTATAAGGGGAGATATTGTCAGGTTAGGTATTGTAGGGAGAGATATTATATGGAGATATTGTCAGGTTAGATATTGTAGGGAAGGATATTACAAGGGGACTTATTGTCAGTTTAGATATTGTAGGGAGGGATATTATTGAGAGATCGTGTTAGGCGAGATATTGCCTAGAGGGATAATATAGGGGGAGATAGTGTCAGGTTAGGTATTGTAGGGAGGGATATTATAGGGAGATATTGTCAGGTTAGATTTTGTATGGAGGGATATTATGTGAGGGATATTGTCAGGTTGGATATTGTAGGGAGGGATATTATAGATGGAGATATTGTCAGGTTAAATATTGTCGGGAGGGATATTATAAGGGGAGATATTGTCAGGCTGCATATTGCAGGGAGAGATATTATAAGGGGAGATATTGCCAGGCTAGATATTGTCAGAAGGGAGAATATAGGGAGATATTGTGAGGTTAGATATTGTCAGGAGGGATATTATAGGGGAGTTATTGTCAGGTTAGATATTGTAGGGAGGGATATTATCGGGGGAGATATTGTCAGGTTAGATATTGTAGGGAGGGATATTATGGGGGAGATATTGTCAGGTTAGATATTGTAGGGAGGGATATTATCGGGGGAGATAGTGTCAGGTTTGATATTTTCAGTATGGATGTTATAAGGGGAGATATAGTCAGGTTAGATATTGTAGGGGGTGTATTATAGGGGGAGATATTGTCCGGTTAGATGTTGTAGGGATGGATATTATGGGGAGATATTGTCAGGTTAGATATTGTAGGGAGGGATATTATAGGGAGATATTATCATGTTAGATATTGTCGGGAGGATTACTATAGGGAGATATGGTCAGGTTAGATATTGTAGGGAGGGATATTGTAAGGGGAGATATTGTCAGGTTAGATATTGTTGGGGGGTATTATAGGGGGAGATATTGTCAGGTTAGATATTGTAGGGAGGTGTAGTATTGGGAGATATTGTCAGGTTATTTAAATTAAGGAGGGATACAATACAGGGAGATATTGTCAGGTTAGATATTATAGGGAGTGATATTATAGGGAGATATGGTCATGTTAGATATTGTCGGGAGGGATATTATAAGGAGATATTGTCAGGTTAGAAATTGTAAGGAGGGATATTATAGGGGAGATATTGTCAGGTTAAATATTGCACGGAGGGATATTATAGGGGGAGATACTGTCAGGTTAGATATTGTTGGGAGGGTTATTATAGGGGGAGATACTATCAGGTTCGATATTGTAGGGAGGGATATTATAGGGAAATATTGTCAGGTTAGGTATTGTAGGGAGGGATATTATAACGGGAGGTACTGTCGGGTTAGATATTGTATGGGGGATATTATAGGGGAGATATTGTCATGTTAAATATTGCAGGGAGGGTTATTACAGGGGGAGATATTGTCAGGTTAGATATTGTAGGGAGGGATATTATAGGGAGATATTGTCAGGTTATTTATTGTAAGGAGGGATATAATATAGGGAGATATTGTCAGGTTAGATATTGTAGGGAGGGATATTATAGGGAGATAGTGTCAGTTTTGATGTTGTAGGGAGGGATATTATAAGGGGAGATAATGTCAAGTTTGATATTGTAGGGAGAGGTATTATAGGGGGAGATATTTTCAGGTTAGATATTGTAGGGAGGGATATTATAGGTAGATCGTGTCAGGTTTGATATTGTAGGGATGGATATTATTAGGGGAGATACTGTCAAGTTTGATATTGTAGCGAGGGATATTAAAGGTGGAGATATTGTCAGGTTAGCTATTGTAGGGAGGGATATTATAGGGGGAGATACTGTCAAGTTTGATATTGTAGGGAGGGATATTATATAGGGAGATATTGTCAGGTTAGATATTGTAGGGAGGGATATTATAGGGAGATAGTGTCAGGTTAGATATTGTAGGGAGGGATATTATAGGGGGAGATATTGTCAGGTGAAATATTGTAGGGAGGGATATTATTGGGGGAGATACTGTCAGGTGAAATATTGCAGGGAGGGTTATTATAGGGGAGATACTGTCAGGTTAGATATTGTAGGGAGGGATATTATCGGGGGAGATACTGTCAGGTTAGATATTGTTCGGAGGGATATTTTATGGGGAGATACTGTCAGGTTAGATATTGCAGGGAGGTATAGTATAAGGAGATAGTGTCAGGTTAGATATTGCAGGGAGGTATAGTAGAAGGAGATATTGTCAGGTGAGATATTGTAGGGAGGGATATTATAGGGGGAGATATTGTCAGGTGAGATATTGTAGGGAGGGATATTACAGGGAGATATTGTCAGGTTAGATATTGTTGGGAGGGATTTTATAAGGGGAGATACTGGCGGGTTAGATATTGTAGGGAGGGATATTATAGGGAGATATTGTCAGGTTAGATATTGTAGGGAGGGATATAATAGGGAGATAGTGTCAGGTTTGATATTGGAGGGAAGGATATTATTAGGGGAGATACTGTCAAGTTTGATATTGTAGGGAGAGATATTAAAGGGGGAGATATTATCAGGTTAGATATTGTAGGGAGGGATATTATAAGGGGAGATATTGTCAGGTTAGATATTGTAGGGAGGGATATTATAAGGGGAGATATTGTCAGGTTAGATATTGTAGGGTGGGTTATTATAGGGGGAGATACAGTCAGGTTAGATATTGTATGGAGGGATATTATAAGGGGAGATACTGTCAGGTTAGATATTGTAGGGAGGGATATTATAGGGGGCGATACTGTCAGGTTAGATATTGTAGGGAGGGATATTATAAGGGGAGACACTGTCAAGTTTGATATTGTAGGGAGGGATATTAAAGGGGGAGATATTGTCAGGTGAGATGTTGGCGGGATAGTTGTTATAGGGGAGATACTGTCAGGTTAGATATTGTAGGGAGGGATATTATAGGTAGATCGTGTCAGGTTTGATATTGTAGGGATGGATATTATAAGGGGAGATACTGTCAAGTTTGATATTGTAGTGAGGGATATTAAAGGGGGAGATATTTTCAGGTTAGATATTGTAGGGAGGGATATTATAGTGGGAGATATTTTCATGTTAGTTATTGTAGTGAGGGATATTATATGGACATATTGTCAGGTTAGATATTGTAGGGAGCGATATTATAAGGGTAGATATTGTCAGGTTATATATTGAAGGATGGATATTATAAGGGGAGATATTGTCAGTTTAGATATTGTAGGGGGTATTATTGGAGGAGATATTGTCAGGTTAGATATTGTAGGGAGGGATATAAAATAGGGAGATATTGTCAGGTTAGATATCGTAGGGAGAGATATTATATGGAGATATTGTCAGGTTAGATATTGTAGGGAAGGATATTATAAGGGGACTTATTGTCAGTTTAGATATTGTAGGGAGGGATATTATTGAGAGATCGTGTTAGGCTAGATATTGCCTGGAGGGATATTTTCGGGGGAGATAGTGTCAGGTTAGATATTGTCGGGAGGGATATTATAAGGGGAGATATTGTCAGGTTAGATATTGTAGGGTGGCTTATTATAGGGGAGATTCTGTCAGGTTAGATATTGTAGGGAGGGATATTATAGGGTGATAGTGTCAGGTTAAATATTGTAGGGAGGGATATTATAGGGAGATATTGTCAGGTTAGATATTGTAGGGAGGGATATTATAAGGGGAAATATTGTCAGGTTAGATATTGTAGGGTGGGTTATTATAGGGGGAGATACAGTCAGGTTAGATATTGTAGGGAGGGATATTATAGGGGGAGATACTGTCAGGTTAGATATGTTAGGGACGGATATTATAGGGGGCGATACTGTCAGGTTAGATATTGTAGGGAGGGATATTATAAGGGGAGACACTGTCAAGTTTGATATTGTAGGGAGGGATATTAAAGGGGGAGATATTGTCAGGTGAGATGTTGGCGGGATGGATGTTATAGGGGAGATACTGTCAGGTTAGATATTTTAGGCAGGGATATTATTGGTATATCGTGTCAGGTTTGATATTGTAGGGATGGATATTATAAGGGGAGATACTGTCAAGTTTGATATTGTAGCGAGCGATATTAAAGGTGGAGATATTGTCAGGTTAGATATTGTAGGGAGGGATTTTATAGGGGGAGATATTGTCAGGTTAGATATTGTAGGGAGGGATATTATATAGGGAGATAGTGTCAGGTTAGATATTGTTCGGAGGGATATTTTATGGGGAGATACTGTCAGGTTAGATATTGCAGGGAGGTATAGTATAAGGAGATAGTGTCAGGTTAGATATTGCAGGGAGGTATAGTATAAGGAGATATTGTCAGGTGAGATATTGTAGGGAGGGATATTATAGGGGAGATATTGTCAGGTTAGATATTGCAGGGAGGGATATTATAGGGGAGATACTGTCAGGTTAGATATTGTAGGGAGGGATATTATAGGGAGATATTGTCAGGTTAGATATTGTAGTGAGGGATATTATAGGGAGATATTGTCAGGTTATTTATTGTAAGGAGGGATATAATATAGGGAGATATTGTCAGGTTAGATATTGTAGGGAGGGATATTATAGTGGGAGATATTTTCAGGTTCGTTATTATAGGGAGGGATATTATATGGAGATATTGTCAGGTTAGATATTGTAGGGAGCGATATTATAAGGATAGATATTGTCAGGTTATTTATTGAAGGATGGATATTATAAGGGGAGATATTGTCAGGTTAGATATTGTAGGGAGAGATATTATATGGAGATATTGTCAGGTTAGATATTGTAGGGAAGGATATTATAAGGGGACGTATTGTCAGTTTAGACATTGTAGGGAGGGATATTATTGAGAGATCGTGTTAGGCTAGATATTGCCTGGAGGGATATTATAGGGGGAGATAGTGTCAGGTTAGATATTGTAGGGAGGGATATTATAGGGAGATATTGTCAGGTTAGATTTTGTATGGAGGGATATTATGTGAGGGATATTGTCAGGTTGGATATTGTAGGGAGGGATATTATAGATGGAGATATTGTCAGGTTAAATATTGTCGGGAGGGATATTATAAGGGGAGATATTGTCAGGCTGCATATTGTAGGGAGAGATATTATAAGGGGAGATATTGCCAGGCTAGATATTGTCAGAAGGGAAAATATTGGGAGATATTGTGAGGTTAGATATTGTCAGGAGGGATATCATAGGGGAGATATTGTCAGGTTGGATATTGTAGGGAGGGATATTATCGGGGGAGATATTGTCAGGTTAGATATTGTAGGGAGGGATATTATAGGGGAGATATTGTCAGGTTTGATATTGTAGGGAGGGATATTATCGGGGGAGATAGTGTCAGGTTTGATATTTTCAGTATGGATGTTATAAGGGGAGATATAGTCAGGTTAGATATTGTAGGGGGTGTATTATAGGGGGAGATATTGTCCGGTTAGATGTTGTAGGGATGGATATTATGGGGAGATATTGTCAGGTTAGATATTGTAGGGAGGGATATTATAGGGAGATATTATCATGTTAGATATTGTCGGGAGGATTACTATAGGGAGATATGGTCAGGTTAGATATTGTAGGGAGGGATATTGTAAGGGGAGATATTGTCCGGTTAGATATTGTTGGGGGGTATTATAGGGGGAGATATTGTCCGGTTAGATATTGTAGGGAGGTGTAGTATTGGGAGATATTGTCAGGTTATTTAAATTAAGGAGGGATATAATACAGGGAGATATTGTCAGGTTAGATATTATAGGGAGTGATATTATAGGGAGATATTGTCATGTTAGATCTTGTCGGGAGGGATATTATAAGGAGATATTGTCAGGTTAGAAATTGTAGGGAGGGATATTATTGGGGAGATATTGTTAGGTTAGATATTGTAGGGAGGGATTTTATAAGGGGAGATATTGTCAGGTTAGATATTTTAGTGAGGGATATTATACGGAGATATTGTCAGGTTAGATATTGCAGGGAGGGATATTATAGGGAGATACTGTCAAGTTTGATATTGTAGGGAGGGATATTATATAGGGAGATATTGTCAGGTTAGATATTGTAGGGAGGGATATTATAGGGGGAGATACTGTCAAGTTTGATATTGTAGGGAGGGATATTATATAGGGAGATATTGTCAGGTTAGATATTGTAGGGAGGGATATTATAGGGAGATAGTGTCAGGTTAGATATTGTTCGGAGGGATATTTTATGGGGAGATACTGTCAGGTTAGATATTGCAGGGAGGTATAGTATAAGGAGATAGTGTCAGGTTAGATATTGCAGGGAGGTATAGTAGAAGGAGATATTGTCAGGTGAGATATTGTAGGGAGGGATATTATAGGGGGAGATATTGTCAGGTGAGATATTGTAGGGAGGGATATTACAGGGAGATATTGTCAGGTTAGATATTGTTGGGAGGGATTTTATAAGGGGAGATACTGGCGGGTTAGATATTGTAGGGAGGGATATTATAGGGAGATATTGTCAGGTTAGATATTGTAGGGAGGGATATAATAGGGAGATAGTGTCAGGTTTGATATTGGAGGGAAGGATATTATTAGGGGAGATACTGTCAAGTTTGATATTGTAGGGAGAGATATTAAAGGGGGAGATATTATCAGGTTAGATATTGTAGGGAGGGATATTATAAGGGGAGATATTGTCAGGTTAGATATTGTAGGGAGGGATATTATAAGGGGAGATATTGTCAGGTTAGATATTGTAGGGTGGGTTATTATAGGGGGAGATACAGTCAGGTTAGATATTGTATGGAGGGATATTATAAGGGGAGATACTGTCAGGTTAGATATTGTAGGGAGGGATATTATAGGGGGCGATACTGTCAGGTTAGATATTGTAGGGAGGGATATTATAAGGGGAGACACTGTCAAGTTTGATATTGTAGGGAGGGATATTAAAGGGGGAGATATTGTCAGGTGAGATGTTGGCGGGATAGTTGTTATAGGGGAGATACTGTCAGGTTAGATATTGTAGGGAGGGATATTATAGGTAGATCGTGTCAGGTTTGATATTGTAGGGATGGATATTATAAGGGGAGATACTGTCAAGTTTGATATTGTAGTGAGGGATATTAAAGGGGGAGATATTTTCAGGTTAGATATTGTAGGGAGGGATATTATAGTGGGAGATATTTTCATGTTAGTTATTGTAGTGAGGGATATTATATGGACATATTGTCAGGTTAGATATTGTAGGGAGCGATATTATAAGGGTAGATATTGTCAGGTTATATATTGAAGGATGGATATTATAAGGGGAGATATTGTCAGTTTAGATATTGTAGGGGGTATTATTGGAGGAGATATTGTCAGGTTAGATATTGTAGGGAGGGATATAAAATAGGGAGATATTGTCAGGTTAGATATTGTAGGGAGGGATATTATAGGGAGATAGTGTCAGGTTAGATATTGTTCGGAGGGATATTTTATGGGGAGATACTGTCAGGTTAGATATTGCAGGGAGGTATAGTATAAGGAGATAGTGTCAGGTTAGATATTGCAGGGAGGTATAGTAGAAGGAGATATTGTCAGGTGAGATATTGTAGGGAGGGATATTATAGGGGGAGATATTGTCAGGTGAGATATTGTAGGGAGGGATATTACAGGGAGATATTGTCAGGTTAGATATTGTTGGGAGGGATTTTATAAGGGGAGATACTGGCGGGTTAGATATTGTAGGGAGGGATATTATAGGGAGATATTGTCAGGTTAGATATTGTAGGGAGGGATATAATAGGGAGATAGTGTCAGGTTTGATATTGGAGGGAAGGATATTATTAGGGGAGATACTGTCAAGTTTGATATTGTAGGGAGAGATATTAAAGGGGGAGATATTATCAGGTTAGATATTGTAGGGAGGGATATTATAAGGGGAGATATTGTCAGGTTAGATATTGTAGGGAGGGATATTATAAGGGGAGATATTGTCAGGTTAGATATTGTAGGGTGGGTTATTATAGGGGGAGATACAGTCAGGTTAGATATTGTATGGAGGGATATTATAAGGGGAGATACTGTCAGGTTAGATATTGTAGGGAGGGATATTATAGGGGGCGATACTGTCAGGTTAGATATTGTAGGGAGGGATATTATAAGGGGAGACACTGTCAAGTTTGATATTGTAGGGAGGGATATTAAAGGGGGAGATATTGTCAGGTGAGATGTTGGCGGGATAGTTGTTATAGGGGAGATACTGTCAGGTTAGATATTGTAGGGAGGGATATTATAGGTAGATCGTGTCAGGTTTGATATTGTAGGGATGGATATTATAAGGGGAGATACTGTCAAGTTTGATATTGTAGTGAGGGATATTAAAGGGGGAGATATTTTCAGGTTAGATATTGTAGGGAGGGATATTATAGTGGGAGATATTTTCATGTTAGTTATTGTAGTGAGGGATATTATATGGACATATTGTCAGGTTAGATATTGTAGGGAGCGATATTATAAGGGTAGATATTGTCAGGTTATATATTGAAGGATGGATATTATAAGGGGAGATATTGTCAGTTTAGATATTGTAGGGGGTATTATTGGAGGAGATATTGTCAGGTTAGATATTGTAGGGAGGGATATAAAATAGGGAGATATTGTCAGGTTAGATATCGTAGGGAGAGATATTATAGGGAGATAGTGTCAGGTTTGAAATTGTAGGGAGGGATAAAAAAGGGAGATAGTGTCAGGTTCGATATTGTAGGAAGGGATATTATAAGGGCAGATATTATCAGGTTAGATATTGTAGGGAGAGATATTATATGGAGATATTGTCAGGTTAGATATTGTAGGGAAGGATATTATAAGGGGACTTATTGTCAGTTTAGATATTGTAGGGAGGGATATTATTGAGAGATCGTGTTAGGCTAGATATTGCCTGGAGGGATATTTTCGGGGGAGATAGTGTCAGGTTAGATATTGTCGGGAGGGATATTATAAGGGGAGATATTGTCAGGTTAGATATTGTAGGGTGGCTTATTATAGGGGAGATTCTGTCAGGTTAGATATTGTAGGGAGGGATATTATAGGGTGATAGTGTCAGGTTAAATATTGTAGGGAGGGATATTATAGGGAGATATTGTCAGGTTAGATATTGTAGGGAGGGATATTATAAGGGGAAATATTGTCAGGTTAGATATTGTAGGGTGGGTTATTATAGGGGGAGATACAGTCAGGTTAGATATTGTAGGGAGGGATATTATAGGGGGAGATACTGTCAGGTTAGATATGTTAGGGACGGATATTATAGGGGGCGATACTGTCAGGTTAGATATTGTAGGGAGGGATATTATAAGGGGAGACACTGTCAAGTTTGATATTGTAGGGAGGGATATTAAAGGGGGAGATATTGTCAGGTGAGATGTTGGCGGGATGGATGTTATAGGGGAGATACTGTCAGGTTAGATATTTTAGGCAGGGATATTATTGGTATATCGTGTCAGGTTTGATATTGTAGGGATGGATATTATAAGGGGAGATACTGTCAAGTTTGATATTGTAGCGAGCGATATTAAAGGTGGAGATATTGTCAGGTTAGATATTGTAGGGAGGGATTTTATAGGGGGAGATATTGTCAGGTTAGATATTGTAGGGAGGGATATTATATAGGGAGATAGTGTCAGGTTAGATATTGTTCGGAGGGATATTTTATGGGGAGATACTGTCAGGTTAGATATTGCAGGGAGGTATAGTATAAGGAGATAGTGTCAGGTTAGATATTGCAGGGAGGTATAGTATAAGGAGATATTGTCAGGTGAGATATTGTAGGGAGGGATATTATAGGGGAGATATTGTCAGGTTAGATATTGCAGGGAGGGATATTATAGGGGAGATACTGTCAGGTTAGATATTGTAGGGAGGGATATTATAGGGAGATATTGTCAGGTTAGATATTGTAGTGAGGGATATTATAGGGAGATATTGTCAGGTTATTTATTGTAAGGAGGGATATAATATAGGGAGATATTGTCAGGTTAGATATTGTAGGGAGGGATATTATAAGGGGAGATACTGTCAATTTGATATTGTAGGGAGGGGTATTATAGGGGGAGATATTTTCAGGTTAGATATTGTAGGGAGGGATATTATAGTGGGAGATATTTTCAGGTTAGTTATTATAGGGAGGGATATTATATGGAGATATTGTCAGGTTAGATATTGTAGGGAGCGATATTATAAGGATAGATATTGTCAGGTTATTTATTGAAGGATGGATATTATAAGGGGAGATATTGTCAGGTTAGATATTGTAGGGAGAGATATTATATGGAGATATTGTCAGGTTAGATATTGTAGGGAAGGATATTATAAGGGGACGTATTGTCAGTTTAGACATTGTAGGGAGGGATATTATTGAGAGATCGTGTTAGGCTAGATATTGCCTGGAGGGATATTATAGGGGGAGATAGTGTCAGGTTAGATATTGTAGGGAGGGATATTATAGGGAGATATTGTCAGGTTAGATTTTGTATGGAGGGATATTATGTGAGGGATATTGTCAGGTTGGATATTGTAGGGAGGGATATTATAGATGGAGATATTGTCAGGTTAAATATTGTCGGGAGGGATATTATAAGGGGAGATATTGTCAGGCTGCATATTGTAGGGAGAGATATTATAAGGGGAGATATTGCCAGTCTAGATATTGTCAGAAGGGAAAATATTGGGAGATATTGTGAGGTTAGATATTGTCAGGAGGGATATCATAGGGGAGATATTGTCAGGTTGGATATTGTAGGGAGGGATATTATCGGGGGAGATATTGTCAGGTTAGATATTGTAGGGAGGGATATTATAGGGGAGATATTGTCAGGTTTGATATTGTAGGGAGGGATATTATCGGGGGAGATAGTGTCAGGTTTGATATTTTCAGTATGGATGTTATAAGGGGAGATATAGTCAGGTTAGATATTGTAGGGGGTGTATTATAGGGGGAGATATTGTCCGGTTAGATGTTGTAGGGATGGATATTATGGGGAGATATTGTCAGGTTAGATATTGTAGGGAGGGATATTATAGGGAGATATTATCATGTTAGATATTGTCGGGAGGATTACTATAGGGAGATATGGTCAGGTTAGATATTGTAGGGAGGGATATTGTAAGGGGAGATATTGTCCGGTTAGATATTGTTGGGGGGTATTATAGGGGGAGATATTGTCCGGTTAGATATTGTAGGGAGGTGTAGTATTGGGAGATATTGTCAGGTTATTTAAATTAAGGAGGGATATAATACAGGGAGATATTGTCAGGTTAGATATTATAGGGAGTGATATTATAGGGAGATATTGTCATGTTAGATCTTGTCGGGAGGGATATTATAAGGAGATATTGTCAGGTTAGAAATTGTAGGGAGGGATATTATTGGGGAGATATTGTTAGGTTAGATATTGTAGGGAGGGATTTTATAAGGGGAGATATTGTCAGGTTAGATATTTTAGTGAGGGATATTATACGGAGATATTGTCAGGTTAGATATTGTAGGGAGGGATTTTATACGGAGATATGGTCAGGTTAGATATTGTAGGGAGGGATATTATAGGGAGATGTTGTCAGGTTAGCTAATGTTGGGAGGGATATTATAAGGGGAGATATTGTCGGGTTAGATACTGTAGGGAGGGATATTATAGGGGAGATATTGTCAGGTTAAATATTGCACGGAGGGATATTATAGGGGGAGATACTGTCAGGTTAGATATTGTAGGGAGGGATATTATAGGGAAATATTGTCAGGTTAGGTATTGTAGGGAGGGATATTATAACGGGAGGTACTGTCGGGTTAGATATAGTATGGTGGATATTATAGGGGAGATATTGTCATGTTAAATATTGCAGGGAGGGTTATTACAGGGGGAGATATTGTCAGGTTAGATATTGTAGGGAGGGATATTATAGGGAGATATTGTCAGGTATGATATTGTAGTGAGGGATATTATAGGGAGATATTGTCAGGTTATTTATTGTAAGGAGGGATATAATATAGGGAGATATTGTCAGGTTAGATATTGTAGGGAGGGATATTATAGGGAGATAGTGTCAGTTTTGATATTGTAGGGAGGGATATTATAAGGGGAGATAATGTCAAGTTTGATATTGTAGGGAGAGGTATTATAGGGGGAGATATTTTCAGGTTAGATATTGTAGGGAGGGATATTATAGGGGGAGATATTTTCAGGTTAGTTATTGTAGGGAGGGATATTATATGGACATATTGTCAGGTTCGATATTGTAGGGAGGAATATTATAGGGGGAGATATTGTCAGGTTAGATATTGTAGGGAGAGATATTATAGGGAGACAGTGTCAGGTTTGAAATTGTAGGGAGGGATATTATAAGGGGAGATATTGTCAGATTAGATATTGTAGGGTGAGAAATTATATGGAGATATTGTCAGATTAGATATTGTAGGGAAGGATATTATAAGGGGACTTATTGTCAGTTTAGATATTGTAGGGAGGGATTTTATTGAGAGATAGTGATAGGCTAGATATTGCATGGAGGGATCTTATAGGGGGAGATAGTGTCAGGTTAGATATTGTAGGGAGGGATATTATAGGGAGATATTGTCAAGTTAGATATTGTTGGGGGGTATTATAGGGCGAGATATTGTCAGGTTAGATATTGTAGGGAGGGTTATTATAGGGGGAGATACTGTCAGGTTAGATATTGTAGGGAGGGATATTATTGGGGGAGATATTGTCAGGTTAGATATTGTAGGGAGGGATATTACAGGGAGATATTGTCAGGTTAGATATTGTTGGGAGGGATATTATAGGGAGACAGTGTCAGGTTTGAAATTGTAGGGAGGGATATTATAAGGGGAGATAATGTCAGGTTAGATATTGTAGGGAGAGAAATTATATGGAGATATTGTCAGGTTAGATATTGTAGGGAGGGATATTATTGAGAGATAGTGTTAGGCTCGATATTGCATGGAGGGATATTATAGGGGGAGATAGTGTCAGGTTAGATATTGTAGGGAGGTATATTATAGGGAGATATTGTCAGGTTAGATATTGTAGGGAGTGATATTATAGGGAGATATTGTCATGTTAGATATTGTCCGGAGGAATACTATAAGGAGATATTGTCAGGTAAGATATTGTAGGGAGGGATATTATTGGGGAGAAATTGTCAGGTTAGATATTGTATGGAGGGATTTTATAGGGAGATATGGTCAGGTTAGATATTGTCGTGAGGGATATTATGGAGAGATATTGTCAGGTTAGATATTGTAGGAGGGATTTTATAGGGAGATATGGTCAGGTTAGATATTGTCGAGAGGAATATTATAGAGAGATTTTGTCAGGTTAGCTATTGTTGGGAGGGATTTTTTTAGGGGATATACTGTCAGGTTAGATATATTAGGGAGGGATATTATAGGGGAGATATTGTCAGATTAAATATTGCAGGGAGGGATATGATAGGGAGATAGTTTCAGGTTAGATATTTTAGGGATGGATATTAGAGGGAGATATTGTCATGTTAGATATTGCAGGGAAGGGTATTATAAGGGGAGATACAGTCAAGTTTGATATTGTAGGGAGAGATGTTCAAGGGGGAGATATTGTCAGGTTATATATTGTAGGGAGGGATATTATAAGGGGAGATACAGTTAGGTTAGATATTGTAGGGAGGGATATTATAGGGGAGATATTGTCAGGTTAGATATTGCAGGGAGGGATATTATAGGGGGTGATACCGTCAGGTTAGGTATTGTAGGGAGGGATATTATAGGGGGTGATACCGTCAGGTTCGATATTGTAGGGAGGGATATTATAGGGAGATAGTGTCAGGTTAGATATTGTAGGGAGGGATATTATAGGGGGAGATATTGTCAGGTGAAATATTGTAGGGAGGGATATTATTGGGGGAGATACTGTCAGGTGAAATATTGCAGGGAGGGTTATTATAGGGGAGATACTGTCAGGTTAGATATTGTAGGGAGGGATATTATCGGGGGAGATACTGTCAGGTTAGATATTGTCGGGACGGATATTATAGGGGCCGATACTGTCAGGTTAGATCTTGTAGGGAGTGATATTATAGGGAGACACTGTCAAGTTTGATATTGTAGGGAGGGATATTAAAGGGGGAGATATTGTCAGGTTAGATATTGGCGGGATGGATATTATTCGGGGAGATACTGTCAAGTTTGATATTGTAGCGAGGGATATTAAAGGTGGAGATATTGTCAGGTTAGATATTGTAGATAGGGATATTATAGGGAGATAGTGTCCGGTTAGCTATTGTTGGGAGGGATATTATAGGGGGAGCTACTGTCAAGTTTGATATTGTAGGGAGGGATATTATAAGGAGAGATATTGTCAGTTTAAATATTGTATGGAGGGATATTATAGGGGAGATATTGTCAGGTTAGATATTGTAGGGAGGGATATTATAGGAGGAGATATTGTCAGGTTAGATATTGTAGGGAGGGATATAATGGGGGAGATATTGTCAGGTTAGATATTGTAGGGAGGGATATTCCAGGGAGATATTGTCAGGTTAGATATTGTAGGGAGGGATATTACAAGGGGAGATATTGTCAGGTTAGATATTGTCGTGACGGATACTATAGGGAGATATGGACAGGTTAGATATTGTCGGGAGGGATATTATAGGGGAGAGATACTGTCAGGTTAGATATTGTAGGGAGGGATATTATAGGGTGAGACATTGTCAGGTTAGATATTGCAGGGAGGGATATTATAGGGGGAGATACTGTCGGGGAAGATATTGTAGCGTGGGATATTATAGGGAGATATTGTCAGGTATGATATTGTAGTGAGGGATATTTTCGGGAAATATTGTCAGGTTATTTATTGTAAGGAGGGATATAATATAGGGAGATATTGTCAAGTTTGATATTGTAGGGAGAGGTATTATAGGGGGAGATATTTTCAGGTTAGATATTGTAGGGAGGGATATTATAGGGGGAGATATTTTCAGGTTAGTTATTGTAGGGAGGGATATTATATGGACATATTGTCAGGTTCGATATTGTAGGGAGGGATATTATAAGGGGAGATAATGTCAAGTTTGATATTGTAGGGAGAGATATTATAGGGGGAGATATTTTCAGGTTAGATATTGTAGGGAGGGATATTATAGGGGGAGATATTTTCAGGTTAGTTATTGTAGGGAGGGATATTATATGGACATATTGTCAGGTTCGATATTGTAGGCAGCGATATTATAAGGGGAGATATTGTCAGTTTAGATATTGTAGGGGGTATTATTGGGGGAGATATTGTCAGGTTAGATATTGTAGGGAGGGATATTATAGGGGGAGATATTGTCAGGTTAGATATTGTAGGGAGAGATATTATAGGGAGACAGTGTCAGGTTTGAAATTGTAGGGAGGGATATTATAAGGGGAGATATTGTCAGATTAGATATTGTAGGGAGAGAAATTATATGGAGATATTGTCAGATTAGATATTGTAGGGAAGGATATTATAAGGGGACTTATTGTCAGTTTAGATATTGTAGGGAGGGATTTTATTGAGAGATAGTGATAGGCTAGATATTGCATGGAGGGATCTTATAGGGGGAGATAGTGTCAGGTTAGATATTGTAGGGAGGGATATTATAGGGAGATATTGTCAAGTTAGATATTGTTGGGGGGTATTATAGGGGGAGATATTGTCAGGTTAGATATTGTAGGGAGGGATATTACAGGGAGATATTGTCAGGTTAGATATTGTTTGGAGGGATATTATAAGGGGAGATACTGGCGGGTTAGATATTGTAGGGAGGGATATTATAGGGAGATATTGTCAGGTTAGATATTGTAGGGAGGGATATAATAGGGAGATAGTGTCAGGTTTGATATTGTAGGGAAGGATATTACTAGGGGAGAGACTGTCAAGTTTGATATTGTAGGGAGAGATATTAAAGGGGGAGATATTGTCAGGTTAGATATTGCATGGAGGGATATTATAAGGGGAGATACTGTCAGGTTAGATATTTTAGGGATGGATATTATAGGGAGCGATACTGTCAGGTTAGATATTGTAGGGAGGGATATTATAGGGTGATAGTGTCAGGTTTGATATTGTAGGGAGGGATATTATAGGGTGATAGTGTCAGGTTTGATATTGTAGGGAGGGATATTATAGTGTGATAGTGTCAGGTTTGATATTGTAGGGAGGGATATTTTCGGGAGACCGTCTCAGGTTTGATATTGTCGGGAGGGATATTATAGGGAGATATTGTCCAGTTAGATATTGTAGGGAGGGATATTATAGGGAGATATTGTCAGGTTAGATATTGTAGGGAGGGATATTATAGGTAGATCGTGTCAGGTTTGATATTGTAGGGATGGATATTATAAGGGGAGATACTGTCAAGTTTGATATTGTAGCGAGCGATATTAAAGGTGGAGATATTGTCAGGTTAGATATTGTAGGGAGGGATATTATATAGGGAGATATTGTCAGGTTAGATATTGCAGGGAGGGATATTATAGGGAGATACTGTCAAGTTTGATATTGTAGGGAGGGATATTATATAGGGAGATATTGTCAGGTTAGATATTGTAGGGAGGGATATTATAGGGAGATATTGTCAGGTTAGATATTGTAGGGAGGGATATTATTGGGGGAGATATTGTCAGGTTAGATATTGTAGGGAGGGATATTATAAGGGGAGATACTGTCAAGTTTGATATTGTAGTGAGGGATATTATAGGGGGAGATATTGTCAGGTTAGATATTGTAGGGAGGGTTACTATAGGGGGAGATACTGACAGGTTAGATATTGGAGGGAGGGATATTATTGTGGGAGATATTGTCAGGTTAGATATTGTAGGGAGGGATATTATAAGGGGAAATACTGTCAAGTTTGATATTGTAGTGAGGGATATTATAGGGGGAGATATTGTCAGGTTAGATATTGTAGGGAGGGTTACTATAGGGGGAGACACTGACAGGTTAGATATTGTAGGGAGGGAAAGTATTGGGGGAGACACTGTCAGGTTAGATACTGTAGGGAGGGATATTATAGGGGGAGATACTGTCAGGTTAGATATTGTAGGGAGGGATATTATAGGGAGATATTGTCAGGTTAGATATTGTAGGGAGGGATATAATAGGGGGAGATACTGACAGGTTAGATATTGTAGGGAGGGATATTATTGGGGGAGACACTGTCAGGTTAGATACTGTAGGGAGGGATATTATAGGGGGAGATACTGTCAGGTTAGATATTGTAGGGATGGATATTATTGGGAGATATTGTCATGTTAGATATTGTAGGGAAGGGTATTATAAGGGGAGATACAGTCAAGTTTGATATTGTAGGGAGAGATGTTCAAGGGGGAGATATTGTCAGGTTATATATTGTAGGGAGGGATATTATAAGGGGAGATACAGTTAGGTTAGATATTGTAGGGAGGGATATTATAGGGGAGATATTGTCAGGTTAGATATTGCAGGGAGGGATATTATAGGGGGTGATACCGTCAGGTTAGGTATTGTAGGGAGGGATATTATAGGGGGTGATACCGTCAGGTTCGATATTGTAGGGAGGGATATTATAGGGAGATAGTGTCAGGTTAGATATTGTAGGGAGGGATATTATAGGGGGAGATATTGTCAGGTGAAATATTGTAGGGAGGGATATTATTGGGGGAGATACTGTCAGGTGAAATATTGCAGGGAGGGTTATTATAGGGGAGATACTGTCAGGTTAGATATTGTAGGGAGGGATATTATCGGGGGAGATACTGTCAGGTTAGATATTGTCGGGACGGATGTTATAGGGGCCGATACTGTCAGGTTAGATCTTGTAGGGAGTGATATTTTCGGGAGACACTGTCAAGTTTGATATTGTACGGAGGGATATTAAAGGGGGAGATATTGTCAGGTTAGATATTGGCGGGATGGATATTATTCGGGGAGATACTGTCAAGTTTGATATTGTAGCGAGGGATATTAAAGGTGGAGATATTGTCAGGTTAGATATTGTAGATAGGGATATTATAGGGAGATACTGTCAGGTTAGATATTGTAGGGAGGGATATTATAGGGGGAGATACTGTCGGGGAAGATATTGTAGCGTGGGATATTATAGGGAGATATTGTCAGGTATGATATTGTAGTGAGGGATATTTTCGGGAAATATTGTCAGGTTATTTATTGTAAGGAGGGATATAATATAGGGAGATATTGTCAAGTTTGATATTGTAGGGAGAGGTATTATAGGGGGAGATATTTTCAGGTTAGATATTGTAGGGAGGGATATTATAGGGGGAGATATTTTCAGGTTAGTTATTGTAGGGAGGGATATTATATGGACATATTGTCAGGTTCGATATTGTAGGGAGGGATATTATAAGGGGAGATAATGTCAAGTTTGATATTGTAGGGAGAGATATTATAGGGGGAGATATTTTCAGGTTAGATATTGTAGGGAGGGATATTATAGGGGGAGATATTTTCAGGTTAGTTATTGTAGGGAGGGATATTATATGGACATATTGTCAGGTTCGATATTGTAGGCAGCGATATTATAAGGGGAGATATTGTCAGTTTAGATATTGTAGGGGGTATTATTGGGGGAGATATTGTCAGGTTAGATATTGTAGGGAGGGATATTATAGGGGGAGATATTGTCAGGTTAGATATTGTAGGGAGAGATATTATAGGGAGACAGTGTCAGGTTTGAAATTGTAGGGAGGGATATTATAAGGGGAGATATTGTCAGATTAGATATTGTAGGGAGAGAAATTATATGGAGATATTGTCAGATTAGATATTGTAGGGAAGGATATTATAAGGGGACTTATTGTCAGTTTAGATATTGTAGGGAGGGATATTATTGAGAGATAGTGTTAGGCTAGATATTGCATGGAGGGATCTTATAGGGGGAGATAGTGTCAGGTTAGATATTGTAGGGAGGGATATTATAGGGAGATATTGTCAAGTTAGATATTGTTGGGGGGGTATTATAGGGGGAGATATTGTCAGGTTAGATATTGTAGGGAGGGATATTACAGGGAGATATTGTCAGGTTAGATATTGTTTGGAGGGATATTATAAGGGGAGATACTGGCGGGTTAGATATTGTAGGGAGGGATATTATAGGGAGATATTGTCAGGTTAGATATTGTAGGGAGGGATATAATAGGGAGATAGTGTCAGGTTTGATATTGTAGGGAAGGATATTACTAGGGGAGAGACTGTCAAGTTTGATATTGTAGGGAGAGATATTAAAGGGGGAGATATTGTCAGGTTAGATATTGCATGGAGGGATATTATAAGGGGAGATACTGTCAGGTTAGATATTTTAGGGATGGATATTATAGGGAGCGATACTGTCAGGTTAGATATTGTAGGGAGGGATATTATAGGGTGATAGTGTCAGGTTTGATATTGTAGGGAGGGATATTATAGGGTGATAGTGTCAGGTTTGATATTGTAGGGAGGGATATTATAGTGTGATAGTGTCAGGTTTGATATTGTAGGGAGGGATATTTTCGGGAGACCGTCTCAGGTTTGATATTGTCGGGAGGGATATTATAGGGAGATATTGTCCGGTTAGATATTGTAGGGAGGGATATTATAGGGAGATATTGTCAGGTTAGATATTGTAGGGAGGGATATTATAGGTAGATCGTGTCAGGTTTGATATTGTAGGGATGGATATTATAAGGGGAGATACTGTCAAGTTTGATATTGTAGCGAGCGATATTAAAGGTGGAGATATTGTCAGGTTAGATATTGTAGGGAGGGATATTATATAGGGAGATATTGTCAGGTTAGATATTGCAGGGAGGGATATTATAGGGAGATACTGTCAAGTTTGATATTGTAGGGAGGGATATTATATAGGGAGATATTGTCAGGTTAGATATTGTAGGGAGGGATATTATAGGGAGATAGTGTCAGGTTAGATATTGTTCGGAGGGATATTTTATGGGGAGATACTGTCAGGTTAGATATTGCAGGGAGGTATAGTATAAGGAGATAGTGTCAGGTTAGATATTGCAGGGAGGTATAGTATAAGGAGATATTGTCAGGTTAGATATTGTATGGAGGGATATTATAGGGGGAGATATTGTCAGGTGAGATGTTGTAGGGAGGGATATTATAGGGAGATATTGTCAGGTTAGATATTGTAGGGAGGGATATTATTGGGGGAGATATTGTCAGGTTAGATATTGTAGGGAGGGATATTATAAGGGGAGATACTGTCAAGTTTGATATTGTAGTGAGGGATATTATAGGGGGAGATATTGTCAGGTTAGATATTGTAGGGAGGGTTACTATAGGGGGAGATACTGACAGGTTAGATATTGGAGGGAGGGATATTATTGTGGGAGATATTGTCAGGTTAGATATTGTAGGGACGGATATTATAAGGGGAGATACTGTCAAGTTTGATATTGTAGTGAGGGATATTATAGGGGGAGATATTGTCAGGTTAGATATTGTAGGGAGGGTTACTATAGGGGGAGATACTGACAGGTTAGATATTGTAGGGAGGGATATTATTGGGGGAGACACTGTCAGGTTAGATACTGTAGGGAGGGATATTATAGGGAGATATTGTCAGGTTAGATATTGTAGGGAGGGATATAATAGGGAGATAGTGTCAGGTTTGATATTGTAGGGAAGGATATTATTAGGGGAGATACTGTCAAGTTTGATATTGTAGGGAGAGATAATAAAGGGGGAGATATTGTCAGGTTAGATATTGTAGGGAGGGATATTATTGGGGGAGATATTGTCAGGTTAGATATTGTAGGGAGGGATATAATAGGGAGATAGTGTCAGGTTTGATATTGTAGGGAAGGATATTATTAGGGGAGATACTGTCAAGTTTGATATTGTAGGGAGAGATAATAAAGGGGGAGATATTGACAGGTTAGATATTGCCTGGAGGGATATTATAGGGGGAGATATTGTCAGGTTAGATATTGTAGGGAGGGATATAAAATAGGGAGATATTATCAGGTTAGATATTGTAGGGAGGGATATTATTGAGAGATCGTGTTCGGCTAGATATTGCCTGGAGGGATATTATCGGGGGAGATAGTGTCAGGTTAGATACTGTAGGGAGGGTTATTATAGGGGGAGATACAGTCAGGTTAGATATTGTAGGGAGGGATATTATAAGGGGAGATACTGTCAGGTTAGATATTGTAGGGAGGAATATTATAGGGGGAGATACTGTCAGGTTAGATATGTTGGGGACGGATATTATAGGGGGCGATACTGTCAGGTTAGATATTGTAGGGAGGGATATTATAAGGGGAGACACTGTCAAGTTTGATATTGTAGGGAGGGATATTAAAGGGTGAGATATTAAAGGTGAGATGTTGGCGGGATAGTTGTTATAGGGGAGATACTGTCAGATTAGATATTGTAGGGAGAGATATTAGAGGTAGATCGTGTCAGGTTTGATATTGTAGGGATGGATATTATAAGGGGAGATACTGTCAAGTTTGATATTGTAGCGAGGGATATTAAAGGGGGAGATATTTTCAGGTTAGATATTGTAGGGAGAGATATTATCGTGGGAGATATTTTCAGGTTAGTTATTGTAGGGAGGGATATTATATGGACATATTGTCAGGTTAGATATTGTAGGGAGCGATATTATAAGGGTAGATATTGTCAGGTTAGATATTTAAGGATGGATAGTATAAGGGGAGATATTGTCAGTTTAGATATTGTAGGGGGGCATTATTAGGGGAGATATTGTCAGGTTAGATATTGTAGGGAGGGATATTATAAGGGGAGATATTTTCAGGTTAGATATTGTAGGGAGGGATATTATAAGGATAGACAGTGTCAGGTTAGATATTGTAGTGAGGGATACTATAAGGGGAGATATTGTCAGTTTAGATATTGTAGGGGGGCATTATTAGGGGAGATATTGTCAGGTTAGATATTGTAGGGAGCGATATTATAAGGGGAGATATTGTCAGGTTAGATATTGTAGGGAGCGATATTATAGGAGGAAATATTGTCAGGTTAGATATTGTAGTGAGGGATACTATAAGGGGAGATATTGTCAGGTTAGATATTGTAGGGAGGGATATCCTAGGGAGATATTGTCAGGTTAGATATTATAGGGAGGGATATTATAAGGAGAGATAGTGTCAGGTTAGATATTGTAGGGAGTGATATAATAAAGTGAGATATTGTCAGGTTAGATATTGTAGGGAGGTATATTGTAAGGGGAGATATTGCCAGAGTACATATTGCGGGGCGGGATATTATAGGGAGATATTGCCAGGTTAGATATTGTAGGGAGGGATATTGTAAGGGGAGATATTGCCAGGGTAGATAATGTAGGGAGGGATATAATAGAGGGAGATATTGTCAAGTTAGATATTGTAGGGAGGGATATTATAAGGGGAGATATTGTCAGGTTAGATATTCTAGTAAGGGATAATATCGGGAGATATTGTCAGGTTAGATATTGTAGGGAGGGATATTATAGGGGGAGATTCTGTCAGGTTAGATATTGTAGGGAGGGATATTATAAGGGGAGATAGTGTCAGGTTAGATATTGTAGGGAGAGATATTATAGGAGGAGATACTGTCAGGTTAGATATTGTAGGGAGGGATATTATAGGAGGAGATACTGTCAGGTTAGATATTGTAGGGAGGGATATAATATAGGGATATATTGTCAGGTAAGATATTGTCGGGAGGGATATCATAGGGAGATATTGTCAGGTTAGATATTGTAGGGAGGGATATTAATAGGGGACTTATTGTCAGGTTAGATATTGTATGGAGGGATATTATATGGGGGATATCGTCAGGTTAGATATGGTAGGGAGGGATATGATAGGAGGAGATATTGCCAGGTCAGATATTGTCAGGAGGGATATTATAGGGAGATATTGTCAGGTTAGATATAGTAGGGAGGGATAGTATAAGGCGCGATATTGTCAGGTTAGATATTGTAGGGAAGGAATATTATGGGTTAGATTTTGTCAGGTTAGATATTGGAGGGAGGGATATAAGGGGAGATATTGTCAGGTTAGAAAATGGAGTGAGGGATATTATAGGGAGATATTGTCTGGTTAAATATTGTAGCGGGGATACTATAGGGGATATATTGTCAGGTTGGATATTGCAGGGAGGGATATTAGAGGGAGATATTGTCAGGTTAGATTATGTATGGAAGGATATTATAAGCGGAGATATTGTCAAGTTAGATATTGTAGGGAGGGGTATTATAAGGGCAGATATTGTCAGGTTAGATATTGTCAGCAGGGATATTATAAGGGGAGGTATTGTCAAGTTAGATATTATCGGGACGGATAGTACAAGGCGCGATATTGTCAGGTTAGATATTACAGGGAGGAATTTTTTAGGGGAGATATTGTCAGGTTAGATATTGTCGGGAGGGATATTATAGGTAGGTATTGTCAGGTTAGATATTGTAGGGAGGGATATTATTGGGGGAGGTATTGTCAGGTTAGATTTGGTTGGGAGGGATATTATAAGGGGAGATAGTGTCAGGTTAGATATTGTAGGGAAGCATATAATATAGGGAGATATTGTCAGGTTAGATATTGTAGGGAGGGATATTATAAGGGGAGATATTTTCAGGTTAGATATTGTAAGGAGGGATATTATAAGGGGAGATATTGTCAGTTTAGATATTGTAGGGAGGGATATTGTAGGAGGAGATATTTCCAGGTTAGATATTTTAGGGAGGGATATAATATAGGGAGATTTTGTCAAGTTAGATATTGTAGGGAGAGATATTCTAAGGGGAGATATTGTCAGGGTTGATAATATAGGGAGGAATATAATAGAGGGGGATATTGTCATTTTAGATATTGTAGGGACGGATATTATAAGGGGAGATATTGTCAGGTTAGATATTCTAGTGAGGGATAATATAGGGAGATATTGTCATTTTAGATATTGTGGGGAGGGACATTATAAGGGGAGATATTTTCAGGTTAGATATTGTAGGGAGGCATATAATATAGGGAGATAATTTCAGGTTAGATATTTTAGGGAGGGATATTATGGGGAGATATTTTCAGGTTAGATATTGTAGGGTGGGGTATTATAGGGGGAGATATTGTCAGGTTAGATATTGGAGGGAGGGATATTATAAGGGGAGATAGTGTCCGGTCAGATATTGTAGGGAGGGATATAATAGAGGGGGATATTGTCATGTTAGATATTGTAGGGAGCGGTATTATAGGAGGAAATATTGTCAGGTGAGATATTGTAGTGAGGGATATTATAAGGGGAGATATTGTCAGGGTAGATATTGTAGTGGGGTATTATAGGGGAGATATTGTCAGGTTAGATATTGTAGGGAGGGATATTATAGGGAGATATTGTCAGGTCAGATATTGTGGGGAGGGATATATTATAGGGAGATATTGTCAGGTTAGATATTGTAGGGAAGGAGAAAAAAGTGGAGATATTGTCATGTTAGATATTGTAGGGAGGGTTATTATAAGGGGAGATATTGTCAGGTTAGATATTGTAGGGAGGGATATTATAAGGCGCGATATTGTCAGGTTAGATATTGTCGGGAGGGATATTATAGGGAGACATTGTCAGGTTAGATATTGTAGGGAGGGATATTATAAGGACAGATATTGTCAGGTTAGATATTGTAGGGAGGGGTATTATAGTGGAGATATATTTTTAGGTTAGATATTGGAGGGAGGGATATTATAGGGAGACATTGTCAGGTTAGATATTGCAGGGAGTGATATTATAGGGGGATGTATTGTCAGGTTAGATATTGTAGGGAGGGATATTATAGGGAGACATTGTCAGGTTAGATATTGCAGGGAGGGATATTATAGGGGGATGTATTGTCAGGTTAGATATTGTAGGGAGGGATATTATAGGGGAGATATTGTCAGGTTAGATATTGTAGGGAGGGATATTATAAGGACAGATATTGTCAGGTTAGATATTGTAGGGAGGGGTATTATAGTCGAGATATATTTTTCGGTTAGATATTGGAGGGAGGGATATTATAGGGAGATATTGTCAGGTTAGATATTGTAAGGTGGAATATAATATAGGGAGATAGTGTTAGGTTTGATATTGTCGGGAGGGATATTATAAGGGGAGATAGTGTCAGGTTAGATATTGTAGGGAGGCATATAATATAGGGAGATTTTGTCAGGTTAGAGATTGTTGGGAGGGATATTGGAAGGGGAGATATTGCCAGAGTAGATATTGTAGGGAGGGATATTAGAAGGGGAGATATTTTCAGGTTAGATCTTGTAAGGAGGGATATTATAGGGGGAGATATTGTCAGGTTAGATATTGTAGGGAGGGATATTGTAGGAGGAGATATTGCCAGGTTAGATATTTTAGGGAGGGATATAATATAGGAAGATTTTGTCAAGTTAGATATTGTAGGGAGAGATATTCTAAGGGGAGATATTGTCAGGGTTGATAATATAGGGAGGAATATAATAGAGGGGGATATTGTCATTTAAGATATTGTAGGGACGGATATTATAGGGAGATATTGTCAGGTTAGATATTGTAGGGAGGGATATTATAAGGCGCGATATTGTCAGGTTAGATATTGTCGGGAGGGATATTATAGGGAGACATTGTCAGGTTAGATATTGTAGGGAGGGATATTAGAGGGGAGATATTGTCAGGTTAGATCTTGTAGGGAGGGATATTATAAGGACAGATATTGTCAGGTTAGATATTGTAGGGAGGGGTATTATAGTGGAGATATATTTTTAGGTTAGATATTGGAGGGAGGGATATTATAGGGAGACATTGTCAGGTTAGATATTGCAGGGAGTGATATTATAGGGGGATGTATTGTCAGGTTAGATATTGTAGGGAGGGATATTATAGGGAGACATTGTCAGGTTAGATATTGCAGGGAGGGATATTATAGGGGGATGTATTGTCAGGTTAGATATTGTAGGGAGGGATATTATAGGGGAGATATTGTCAGGTTAGATATTGTAGGGAGGGATATTATAAGGACAGATATTGTCAGGTTAGATATTGTAGGGAGGGGTATTATAGTCGAGATATATTTTTCGGTTAGATATTGTAGGGAGGGATATTATAGGGAGATATTGTCAGGTTAGATATTGTAAGGTGGAATATAATATAGGGAGATAGTGTTAGGTTTGATATTGTCGGGAGGGATATTATAAGGGGAGATAGTGTCAGGTTAGATATTGTAGGGAGGCATATAATATAGGGAGATTTTGTCAGGTTAGAAATTGTTGGGAGGGATATTGGAAGGGGAGATATTGCCAGAGTAGATATTGTAGGGAGGGATATTAGAAGGGGAGATATTTTCAGGTTAGATATTGTAAGGAGGGATATTATAGGGGGAGATATTGTCAGGTTAGATATTGTAGGGAGGGATATTGTAGGAGGAGATATTGCCAGGTTAGATATTTTAGGGAGGGATATAATATAGGAAGATTTTGTCAAGTTAGATATTGTAGGGAGAGATATTCTAAGGGGAGATATTGTCAGGGTTGATAATATAGGGAGGAATATAATAGAGGGGGATATTGTCATTTAAGATATTGTAGGGACGGATATTATAGGGAGATATTGTCAGGTTAGATATTGTAGGGAGGGATATTATAGAGAGATAGTGTCAGGTTAGACATTGCAGGGTGGGATATTATAGGGAGAGATAGTGTCAAGTTAGATATTGTAGGGAGGGATATTAACTGGGGACTTATTGTCAGGTTAGATATTGTATGGAGGGATATTATATGGGGGATATCGTCAGGTTAGATATGGTAGGGAGGGATATGATAGGAGGAGATGTTGTCAGGTCAGATATTGTAGGGAGGGATATTAGAAGAGGACTCATTGTCAGGTTAGATATTGTAGGGAGGGATATTATAAGGGGAGATATTGCCAGGTTAGATATTGTCAGAAGGGATATTATAGGGAGATATTGTCAGGTTAGATATTGTAGGGAGGGATAGTATAAGGCGCGATATTGTCAGGTTAGATATTGTAGGGAAGGAATATTATGGGGTAGATTTTGTCAGGTTAGATATTGGAGTGAGGGATATAAGGGGAGATATTGTCAGGTTAGAAAATGGAGTGAGGGATATTATAGGGAGATATTGTCTGGTTAGATATTGTAGGGTGGATACTATAGGGGATATATTGTCAGGTTGGATATTGCAGGGAGGGATATTATAGAGAGATAGTGTCAGGTTAGACATTGCAGGGTGGGATATTATAGGGAGAGATAGTGTCAGGTTAGATATTGTAGGGAGGGATATTAAAAGGGGACTTATTGACAGGTTAGATATTGTAGGGAGGGATATTATAAGGCGCGATATTGTCAGGTTAAATATTGTCGGGAGGGATATTATAGAGGAGACATTGTCAGGTTAGATATTGCAGGGAGGGATATTATAAGGGAGATATTGTCAGGTTAGATATTGTAGGGAGGGATATTATAAGGACAGATATTGTCAGGTTAGATATTGTAGGGAGGGATATTATAGGGAGATATTGTCAGGTTAGATATTTTAGGGAGGGATATAATATAGGGAGATCTTGTCAAGTTAGATATTGTAGGGAGAGATATTCTAAGGGGAGATATTGTCAGGGTTGATAATATAGGGAGGAATATAATAGAGGGGGAAATTGTCATTTTAGATATTGTAGGGACGGATATTATAAGGGGAGATATTGTCAGGTTAGATATTCTAGTGAGGGATAATATAGGGAGATATTGTCATTTTAGATATTGTGGGGAGGGATATTATAAGGGGAGATATTTTCAGGTTAGATATTGTAGGGAGGCATATAATATAGGGAGATAATTTCAGGTTAGATATTGTAGGGAGGGATATTATGGGGAGATATTTTCAGGTTACAGGGGGAGTTATTGTTAGGTTAGATATTGGAGGGAGGGATATTAGAAGGGTAGATAGTGTCCGGTCAGATATTGTAGGGAGGGATATAATATAGGGAGATATTGTCAGGTTAGATATTGTAGGGAGGGATATCATCGGGAGATATTGTCAGGTTAGATATTGTAGGGAGGGAATTATAAGGATAGATAGTGTCAGGTTAGATATTGTGGGGAGGCATATAATATAGGGAGATATTGACAGGTTAGATATTGTAGGGAGGGATATTGTAAGGGGAGATATTGCCAGGGTTGATAATGTAGGGAGGGATATAATAGAGGGGGATATTGTCATGTTAGATATAGTAGGGAGGGATATTATAGGGTGATATTGTCAGGTTAGATATTGTATGGAAGGATATTATAAGGGGAGATATTGTCAAGTTACATTTTGTAGGGAGATGTATTAAAGGGGGAGATATTGTCAGGTTAGATATTGTTAGGATGGATATTATAGGGAGATATTGTCAGGTTAGATATTGTAGGGAGGGATATTATAGAGAGATAGTGTCAGGTTAGACATTGCAGGGTGGGATATTATAGGGAGAGATAGTGTCAGGTTAGATATTGTAGGGAGGGATATTAACAGGGGACTTATTGTCAGGTTAGATATTGTATGGAGGGATATTATATGGGGGATATCGTCAGGTTAGATATGGTAGGGAGGGATATGATAGGAGGAGATGTTGTCAGGTCAGATATTGTAGGGAGGGATATTAGAAGAGGACTCATTGTCAGGTTAGATATTGTAGGGAGGGATATTATAAGGGGAGATATTGCCAGGTTAGATATTGTCAGAAGGGATATTATAGGGAGATATTGTCAGGTTAGATATTGTAGGGAGGGATAGTATAAGGCGCGGTATTGTCAGGTTAGATATTGTAGGGAAGGAATATTATGGGGTAGATTTTGTCAGGTTAGATATTGGAGTGAGGGATATAAGGGGAGATATTGTCAGGTTAGAAAATGGAGTGAGGGATATTATAGGGAGATATTGTCTGGTTAGATATTGTAGGGGGGATACTATAGGGGATATATTGTCAGGTTGGATATTGCAGGGAGGGATATTGTAGAGAGATAGTGTCAGGTTAGACATTGCAGGGTGGGTTATTATAGGGAGAGATAGTGTCAGGTTAGATATTGTAGGGAGGGATATTAAAAGGGGACTTATTGTCAGGTTAGATATTGTAGGGAGGGATATTATAGGGAGACATTGTCAGGTTAGATATTGCAGGGAGGGATATTATAGGGGAGATATTGTCAGGTTAGATATTGTAGGGAGGGATATTATAAGGACAGATATTGTCAGGTTAGATATTGTAGGGAGGGATATTATAGGGAGATATTGTCAGGTTAGATATTGTAGGGAGGGATATTATAAGGGGAGATATTGCCAGGTTAGATATTGTCAGGAGGGATATTATAGGGAGATATTGTCAGGTTAGATATTGTAGGGAGGGATAGTGTAAGGCGCGATATTGTCAGGTTAGATATTGTAGGGAAGGAATGTTATGGGGTAGATTTTGTCAGGTTAGATATTGGAGGGAGGGATATAAGGGGAGATATTGTCAGGTTAGAAAATGGAGTGAGGGATATTATAGGGAGATATTGTCTGGTTAGATATTGTAGGGTGGATACTATAGGGGATATATTGTCAGGTTGGATATTGCAGGGAGGGATATTATAGGGAGATATTGTCAGGTTAGATATTGTATGGAAGGATATTATAAGTGGAGATATTGACAAGTTAGATATTGTAGGGAGGATTCCTATAAGGGCAGATATTGTCAGGTTAGATATTGTCAGCAGGGATATTATAAGGGGAGGTATTGTCAAGTTAGATATTATAGTGAGGGATAGTACAAGGCGCGATATTGTCAGGTTAGATATTATAGGGAGGGATTTTTTTAGGGGAGATATTGTCAGGTTAGATATTGTCGGGAGGGATATTATAGGTAGGTATTGTCAGGTTAGATATTGTCAGCAGGGATATTATAAGGGGAGGTATTGTCAAGTTAGATATTATAGGGAGGGATAGTACAAGGCGCGATATTGTCAGGTTAGATATTATAGGGAGGGATTTTTTAGGGGAGATATTGTCAGGTTAGATATTGTTGGGAGGGATATTATAGGGGAGATTTTGTGAGGTTAGATATTGTAAGGGGTATTATATGGGAGATAGTGTCAGGTTTGACATAGTAGGGAGGGATATCATAGGAGGAGATAGTGTCAGGTTAGATATTGTAGGGAGGCATATAATATAGGGAGATATTGTCAGGTTAGATATTGTAGGGAGCGATATTATAGGAGGAAATATTGTCAGGTGAGATATTGTAGTGAGGGATATTATAAGGGGAGATATTGTCAGGGTAGATATTGTAGGGGGGGTGTTATAGGGGAGATATTGGCAGGTTAGATATTGTCGGGAGGGATATTATAGGGAGATATTGTCAGGTCAGATATTGTGGGGAGGGATATAATATAGGGAGATATTGTCAGGTTAGATATTGTAGGGAAGGATATAATAAGTGGAGATATTGTCATGTTAGATATTGTAGGGAGGGTTATTATAAGGGGAGATATTGTCAGGTTAGATATTGTAGGGAGGGATATTATAAGGCGCGATATTGTCAGGTTAGATATTGTCGGGAGGGATATTATAGGTAGATATTGTCAGGTTAGATATTGTAGGGAGGGATATTATTGGGGGAGGTATTGTCAGGTTAGATATTGTAGGGAGGGATATTATAAGGACAGATATCGTCTGGTTAGATATTGTAGGGAGGGGTATTATAGTGGAGATATATTTTTAGGTTAGATATTGGAGGGAGGGATATTATTGGGAGACATTGTCAGGTTAGATATTGTAGGGTGGAATATAATATAGGGAGATAGTGTCAGGTTTGATATTGTCAGGAGGGATATTATAAGGGGAGATAGTGTCAGGTTAGATATTGTAGGGAGGCATATAATATAGGGAGATATTGTCAGGTTAGATATTGTAGGGAGGGATATTGGAAGGGGAGATATTGCCAGAGTAGATATTGTAGGGAGGGATATTATAAGGGGAGATATTTTCAGGTTAGATATTGTAAGGAGGGATATTATAGGGGGAGATATTGTCAGGTTAGATATTGTAGGGAGGGATATTGTAGGAGGAGATATTGCCAGGTTAGATATTTTAGGGAGGGATTTAATATAGGGAGATTTTGTCAAGTTAGATATTGTAGGGAGAGATATTCTAAGGGGAGATATTGTCAGGGTTGATAATATAGGGAGGAATATAATAGAGGGGGATATTGTCATTTCAGGTTAGATATTGTAAGGAGGGATATTATAAGGGGAGATATTGTCAGGTTAGATATTCTAGTGAGGGATAATATAGGGAGATATTGTCATTTTAGATATTGTAGGGAGGGATATTATAAGGGGAGATATTTCCAGGTTAGATATTGTAGGGACGCATATAATATAGGGAGATAATTTCAGGTTAGATATTTTAGGGAGGGATATTATGGGGAGATATTTTCAGGTTAGATATTGTAGGGTGGGGTATTATAGGGGGAGATATTGTCAGGTTAGATATTGGAGGGAGGGATATTATAAGGGGAGATAGTGTCCGTCAGATATTGTAGGGAGGGATATAATATAGGGAGATATTGTCAGGTTAGATATTGTAGGGAGGGATATCACAGGGAGATAGTGTCAGGTTAGATATTGTAGGGAGGGATGTAATAAGGAGAGATATTGTCAAGTTAGATATTGTAGGGAGAGATATTATCAGGGGAGATATTGTCAGGTTAGATATTGTAGGGAGGGATAATATAGGGAGATACTGTCAGGTTAGATATTGTCGGGAGGGATATTATAGGAGGAGATTTTATCAGGTTAGATATTGTAGGGAGGGATATTATAGGGAGGTCTTGTCAAGTTAGATATTGTAGGGAGGGTTATTATTGGTGGAGATATTGTCAGGTTAGATATTTTAGGGAGGGATTTAATATAGGGAGATTTTGTCAAGTTAGATATTGTAGGGAGAGATATTCTAAGGGGAGATATTGTCAGGGTTGATAATATAGGGAGGAATATAATAGAGGGGGATATTGTCATTTCAGGTTAGATATTGTAAGGAGGGATATTATAAGGGGAGATATTGTCAGGTTAGATATTCTAGTGAGGGATAATATAGGGAGATATTGTCATTTTAGATATTGTAGGGAGGGATATTATAAGGGGAGATATTTCCAGGTTAGATATTGTAGGGACGCATATAATATAGGGAGATAATTTCAGGTTAGATATTTTAGGGAGGGATATTATGGGGAGATATTTTCAGGTTAGATATTGTAGGGTGGGGTATTATAGGGGGAGATATTGTCAGGTTAGATATTGGAGGGAGGGATATTATAAGGGGAGATAGTGTCCGTCAGATATTGTAGGGAGGGATATAATATAGGGAGATATTGTCAGGTTAGATATTGTAGGGAGGGATATCACAGGGAGAGAGTGTCAGGTTAGATATTGTAGGGAGGGATGTAATAAGGAGAGATATTGTCAAGTTAGATATTGTAGGGAGAGATATTATCAGGGGAGTTATTGTCAGGTTAGATATTGTAGGGAGGGATAATATAGGGAGATACTGTCAGGTTAGATATTGTCGGGAGGGATATTATAGGAGGAGATTTTATCAGGTTAGATATTGTAGGGAGGGATATTATAGGGAGGTCTTGTCAAGTTAGATATTGTAGGGAGGGTTATTATTGGTGGAGATATTGTCAGGTTAGATATTGTAAGGAGGGATATTATAAGGACACTTATTGTCAGGTTAGATATTGTAGGGAGGGATATTATAAGGGGAGATATTGTCAGGCTGCATATTGTAGGGAGTGATATTATAAGGGGGATATTGCCAGGTTAGATATTGTCAGGTGGGATATTATAGGGAGATATTGTGAGGTTCGATATTGTCTGGAGGGATATTATAGGGAGATATTGTGTGGTTCGATATTGTATGGAGGGATATTATAAGGCGAGATATTGTCAGGTTAGATATTGCAGGGAGGGATATTATAGGGTGAGATATTGTCAGGTTAGATATTGTAGGGAGGGATATTACAGGGGGAGATAGTGTCAGGTTAGATATTGTTGGGAGGGAGAGAATCAGGGGAGATACTGTCAGGTTAGATATTATAGGGAGGGATATTATAGGTGGTGATATTGTCAGGTTAGATATTGTAAGGAGGGATATTATGGGGAGATATTGTCAGGTTAGATATTGTAGGGAGGGCAATTATAGGGGGATGTTGTCAAGTTAGATATTGTAGGGAGGGTTATTATAATGGCAGATATTGTCAGGTTAGATATTGTCAGGAGGGATATTATGGGGAGATATTGTCAGGTTAGATATTGTAGGGACGGATATTATAAGGGGAGATCTTGTCAGGTTAGATATTGTAGGGAGGGATATTGTAGGAAGAGATATTATCAGGTTAGATATTGTAGGGAGGGATATTATAGGGAGATTAAGTCAGGTTAGATATTCTGGGGGGGATATTATAGGGAGATATTGTCAGGTTAGATATTGTAGGGAAGGATATTATAAGGGGAGATATTGTCAAGTTAGATATTGTAGGGAGTGGAATTATAAGGGGAGATATTGTCAGGTTAGATATTGTAGTGAGGGATAATATAGGGAGATATTGTCAGGTTAGATATTGTAGGGAGGGATATTGTAGGAAGAGATATTATCAGGTTAGATATTGTAGGGAGGGCAATTATAGGGAGATATTGTCACGTTAGATATTGTAGGGAGGGATATTATAAGGGGAGATATTGTCAGGCTACATATTGTAGGGAGTGATATTATAAGGGGGATATTGCCAGGATAGATATTGTCAGGTGGGATATTATAGGGAGATATTGTGAGGTTTGATATTGTAGGGAGGGATATTATAGGGAGATATTGTGTGGTTCGATATTGTAGGGAGGGATATTATAAGGCGAGATATTGTCAGGTTAGATATTGCAGGGAGGGATATTATAGGGTGAGATATTGTCAGGTTAGATATTGTAGGGAGGGATATTATAGGGGGAGATAGTGTCAGGTTAGATATTGTTGGGAGGGAGAGAATCAGGGGAGATACTCTCAGGTTAGATATTATAGGGATGGATATTATATGTGGTGATATTGTCAGGTTAGACATTGTAAGGAGGGATATTATGGGGAGATATTGTCAGGTTAGATATTGTAGGGAGGGCAATTATAGGGGGATATTGTCAAGTTAGATATTGTAGGGAGGGTTATTATAAAGGCAGATATTGTCAGGTTAGATATTGTCAGGAGGGATATTATGGGGAGATATTGTCAGGTTAGATATTGTAGGGAGGGATATTAAAAGGGGAGATGTTGTCAGGTTAGCTATTGTAGGGAGGGATATTGTAGGAAGCGATATTATCAGGTTAGATATTGTAGGGAGGGATATTATAGGGAGATATTGTCAGGTTAGATATTCTGGGGGGGATATTATAGGGAGATATTGTCAGGTTAGATATTGTAGGGAAGGATATTATAATGGGAGATATTGTCAAGTTAGATATTGTAGGGAGTGGTATTATAAGGGGAGATATTGTCAGGTTAGATATTGTAGTGAGGGATAATATCGGGAGATATTGTCAGGTTAGATATTGTAGGGAGGGATATTGTAGGAAGAGATATTATCAGGTTAGATATTGTAGGGAGCGCAATTATAGGGAGATATTGTCAGGTTAGATATTGTAGGGAGGGATATTATAAGGGGAGATATTGTCAGGTTAGATATTGTAGTGAGGGATAATATAGGGAGATATTGTCAGGTTAGATATTGTAGGGAAGGATATTATAAGGGGAGATATTCTCAGGTTAGATATTGTAAGGAGGGCAATTATAGGGGGATATTGTCAAGTTAGATATTGTAGGGAGGGTTATTATAAGGGCAGATATTGTCAGGTTAGATATTGTCAGGAGGGATATTTTCGGTGGCGATATTGTCAGGTTAGATATTGTAAGGAGGGATATTATGGGGACATATTGTCAGGTTAGATATTGTAGGGACGGAAATTATAGGGAGATATTGTCAAGTTTGAAATTTTAGGGAGGGATATTATAGGGGGAGATATTGCCAGGTTAGATATTGTAGGGAGGGATATTATGGGGAGATATTGTCAGGTTAGATATTGTAGGGAGGGATATTATGGGGAGATATTGTCAGGTTAAGTATTGTAGGGAGGTAAATTATAGGGGGATATTGCTAGGTTAGATATTGTCAGGAGGCATATTATTGGGAGATATTGTCAGGTTAGATATTGTAGGGAGAGATATTATAAGGGGAGATATTGTCAGGTTAGATATTGTAAGGAGGGATATTATAAGGACACTTATTGTCAGGTTAGATATTGTAGGGAGGGATATTATCAGTGGAGATATTGTCAGGCTGCATATTGTAGGGAGTGATATTATAAGGGAAGATATTGTCAGGTTAGATATTGTAGTGAGGGATAATATAGGGAGATATTGTCAGGTTAGATA
Source organism: Chiloscyllium plagiosum (assembly GCF_037043375.1). Taxonomy (NCBI): domain Eukaryota; kingdom Metazoa; phylum Chordata; class Chondrichthyes; order Orectolobiformes; family Hemiscylliidae; genus Chiloscyllium; species Chiloscyllium plagiosum. The sequence continues at coordinate 6,354,478 of NW_028270178.1, forward strand.
TTGTAGGGAAGGATATTATAAGGGGAGATATTGTGAGGTTCGATATTGTAGGGAGGGATATTATAAGGCGAGATATTGTCAGGTTAGATATTGCAGGGAGGGATATTGTAGGGTGATATATTGTCAGGTTAGATATTGTAGGGAGGGATATTATAGGGGGAGATAGTGTCAGGTTAGATATTGTAGGGAGGGATATTATAAGGCGAGATATTGTCAGGTTAGATATTGCAGGGAGGGATATTGTAGGGTGATATATTGTCAGGTTAGATATTGTAGGGAGGGATATTATAGGGGGAGATAGTGTCAGGTTAGATATTGTTGGGAGGGAGAGAATAAGGGGAGATACTGTCAGGTTAGATATTGTAGGGAGGGATATTATCGGTGGTGATATTGTCAGGTTAGATATTGTAGGGAGGGATATTATAGGGGGAAATATTGCCAGAGTAGATATTGTAGGGCGGGATATTATGGAGAGATATTGTTAGGTTTGATATTGTAGGAAGGAATATTATAGAGGGATATATTGTCAGGTTCGGTATTGTAGGGAGGTATATTCTAAGGGGAGATTGTGTCAGGTCAGACATTGCAGGGAGGGATGCTATAGGGAGAGATATTGCCAGGTTAGATATTGTAGGGAGGGATATTATAGGGAGATATTGTCAGGTTAGATATTTCTGGGAGGGATATTATAAGGAGACTTATTGTCAGGTTAGATATTGTAGGGAGGGATAGTATAAGCACACTTATTGTCAGTTTAGATATTGTAGGGTGGGATATTATAAGGGGAGATATTGTCAGGCTGCATATTGTCGGGAGTGATATTATACGGGGGGATATTGCCAGGTTAGATATTTTAGGGACGGATATAATATAAGGAGATATTGTCAAGTTAGATATTGTAGGGAGGGATATTATAGGGAGATATTGTCAGGTTAGATATTCTGGGGGGGATATTATAGGGAGATATTGTCTGGTTAGATATTGTAGGGAAGGATATTATGAGGGGAGATATTGTCAAGTTAGATATTGTAGGGAGTGGTATTATCAGGGGAGATATTGTCAGGTTAGATATTGCTGGGAGGGATATTATAAGGAGACTTATTGTCAGGTTAGATATTGTAGGGAGGGATATTATAAGGGGTGATATTGTCAGGTTAGATATTGTAGGGAGGGATATTATAAGCACACTTATTGTCAGTTTAGATATTGTAGGATGGGATATTATAGGTGGCGATATTGTCAGATTAGATATTGTAAGGAGGGATATTATGGGGAGATATTGCCAGGTTAGATATTTTAGGGATGGATTCAATATAAGGAGATATTGTCAGGTTAGATATTGTCGGGAGGGATATTATAGGGAGATATTGTCAGGTTAGATATTGTAGGGAGGGATATTATAGGTGGCGATATTGTCAGGTTAGATATTGTAAGGAGGGATAATATAGGGAGATATTGTCAGGTTAGATATTGTTGGGAGGGATATTGTAGGAATAGATATTATCAGGTTAGATATTGTAGGGAGGGATATTATAGGGAGATATTGTCAAGTTAGATATTGTAGGGAGGGATATTATAGGAGGAGATATTGCCAGGTTAGATATTGTAGTGAGGGATAATATAGGGAGATATTTCAGGTTCGATATTGTAGGGAGGGATATTGTAGGAAGAGATATTATCAGGTTAGGTATTGTAGGGAGGGATATTATAGGGAGATATTGTCAGGTAAGATATTCTGGGTGGCTATTATAGGGAGATATTGTCAGGTTAGATATTGTAGGGAAGGATATTATAAGGGGAGATATTGTCAAGTTAGACATTGTAGGGAGTGGTATTATAAGGGGAGATATTGTCAGGTTAGATATTGTAGTGAGGGATAATATAGGGAGATATTGTCAAGTTAGATATTGTAGGGAAGGATATTGTAGGAAGAGATATTATCAGGTTAGATATTGTAGGGAGGGATATTATAGGGAGATAATATCAAGTTAGATATTGTAGGGAGGGATATTATAAGGGGAAATATTATCAGGTTAGATATTGTAGGGAGGGATACTGTAGGAAGAGATATTATCAGGATAGATATTGCAGGGAGGGATATTATAGGTGGTGATATTGTCAGGTTAGATATTGTAGGGAGGGATATTATAGGGGGAGATAGTGTCAGGTTAGTTATTGCAGGGAGTGATATTCTATGGCGAGATATTGTCAAATTAGATATTGCAGGGAGGGATATTATAAGGAGAGATATTGTCCGTTTAGATATTGTCAGCAGGGATATTATAAGGGGAGATATTGTCAGGTTAGATATTGTAGGATGGGATAGTATAAGGTGCGATATTCTCAGGTTAGATATTGTAGGGAGGGATATTATAGGGAGATATTGTCCGGTTAGATATTGTCAGGTTAGATTTTGTAGGGAGAGTTATTATGAGGGCAGATATTGTCAGGTTAGATATTTTAGGGAGGGATATAATATAGGGAGATATTGTCAAGTTAGATATTGTAGGGAAGGATATTATGAGTGGAGATATTGTCAGGTTAGATATTGTAGGGAGGGATATTGTAGGAAGAGATATTATCAGGTTAGATATTGTAGGGATGGATATTATAGGGAGATATTGTCAGGTTAGATATTTTAGGGATTGATATAATATTGGGAGATATTGTCAAGTTAGATATTGTAGGGAGTGGTATTATTAGGGGAGATATTGTCAGGTTAGATATTGTAGTGAGGGATAATATAGGGATATATTGTCATGTTAGATATTGTTGGGAGGGATATTGTAGGAATAGATATTATCAGGTTAGATATTGTAGGGAGGGATATTATAGGGAGATATTGTCAAGTTAGATATTGTAGGGAGGGATATTATCGGAGGAGATATTGCCAGGTTAGATATTGTAGTGAGGGATAATATGGGGAGATATTTCCAGGTTCGATATTGTAGGGAGGGATATTGTAGGAAGAGATATTGTCAGGTTAGATATTGTAGGGAGGGATATTATAGGGAGATATTGTCAGGTTAGATATTCTGGGGGGATATTATAGGGAGATATTGTCAGGTTAGATATTGTAGGGAAGGATATTATAAGGGGAGATATTGTCAAGTTAGACATTGTAGGGAGTGGTATTATAAGGGGAGATATTGTCAGGTTAGATATTGTAGTGAGGGATAATATAGGGAGATATTGTCAAGTTAGATATTGTAGGGAGGGATATTGTAGGAAGAGATATTATCAGGTTAGATATTGTAGGGAGGGATATTATAGGGAGATATTGTCAAGTTAGATATTGTAGGGAGGGATATTATAAGGGGAGATATTGTCAGGTTAGATATTGTAGTGAGGGATAATATAGGGAGATATTGTCAGGTTAGATATTGTAGGGAGGGATATTGTAGGAAGAGATATTATCAGGATAGATATTGTAGGGAGGGATATTATGGGGAGATATTGTCAGGTTAGATATTCTGGGGGGGATATTAGAGGGAGATATTGTCAAGTTAGATATTGTCAGGTGGGATATTATTATAGGGAGATATTGTCAGGTTAGATATTGTAGGGAGGGATATTATAGGGGGATATTGTCAAGTTAGATATTGTAGGGAGGGATATTATGGGGAGATATTGTCAGGTTAGATATTGTAGGGAGGGCAATTATTGGGGGATATTGTCAAGTTAGATATTGTAGGGAGGGTTATTATGAGGGCTGATATTGTTAGGTTAGATATTGTCAGGAGGGATATTATAGGGGGATATTGTCAAGTTAGATATTGCTGGGAGGGATATTATAAGGAGACTTATTGTCAGGTTAGATATTGTCGGGAGGGATATTATGTGGGGATATTGTCAGGTTAGATATTGCAAGGAGCGATATTTTTGGGGGAGATATTGTCCGGTTAGATATTGGAGGGAGGTATTTTATAGGGAGATATTGCCAGGTTATATATTGTCGGGAAGGATATTGTAGGGAGATACTGTCAGGTTAGATATTGTAGGGAGGGATATTATATGGGTGATATTGTCAGGTTAGATATTGTAGGGAGGGATATTATAGGGAGATATTGTCAGGTTAGATATTGTAGGGAGGGATATTATATGGGTGATATTGTCAGGTTAGATATTGTAGGGAGGGATATTATAGGGAGATATTGTCAGGTTAGATATTGTAGGGAGGGATATTGTAAGGTGAGATATTGTCAGGTTAGATATTGTAGGGAGGGATATTATAAGGGGAGATATTGTCAGGTTAGACATAGTAGGGAGGGATATTATAGGGGGAGATAGTGTCAGGTTAGATATTGTCGGGAGGGATATTATAAGGTGAGATATTGTCAGGTTAGATATTGTGGGGATGGATATTATGGGGAGATATTGTCAGGTTAGATATTGTGGGGAGGGATATTATAGGGGAGATATTGTCAGGTTAGATATTGTAGGGAGGGATATTATAGGGAGATATTGTTAGTTTAGATGTTGCTGGGAGGGATATCATAAGGGAAGATTTTGTGTGAGTTAGTCAGCGTGTGTGGGTTAGACAGTGCGTCTGTTAGACAGTGTGTGGGGGTTCGACAGTGTGTGGGGGTTAGACAGTGTGTGGGGGTTAGACAGTGTGTGGGGGTTCGACAGTGTGTGGGGTTCAAACAGTGCGTGGGATTTAGATAGTGAGTGTTGGTTAGACAGTGTGTGGGGGTTAGGCAATGTGGGGGGGGTGTTAGACAGTGTGTGGGGGTTAGACAGTAAGTGAGTTAGACAGTGTGTATGCGTTAGACAGTGTGTGTGGGTTAGACAGTGTGTGGGTTAACAGTGTGTGGGGTAGACAGTGTGTGGGGTAGACAGTGTGTGGGGGTTAGACAGTGTGTGTGGGTTAGCCAGTGTGTGGGGTTAGACAGTGTGGGAGATTAGACAGTGTGTAGGTTAGACAGTGTGGGGGATTAGACAGTGTGTGGGTTAGACAGTGTGTGTGGGTTAGACAGTGTGTGGGGCTAGTCAGTGTGTAGGGGTTTAGACAGTGTGTGGGTTAGACAGTGTCTGGGTTAGACCGTGTCTGTGGGTTAGACATGTCTGTTGGTAAGACAGTGTGTGGGTTCGACTGTCTGGGTTAGACAGTGTCTGTGGGTTAGACAGTGTCTGTTGGTAAGACAGTGTGTGGGTTAGACAGTGTCTGTGGGTTAGACAGTGTCTGTGGGTTAGACAGTGTGTGGGGGCTAGACAGTGTGTAGGTTAGACAGTGTCTGTGGGTTAGACAGTGTTTGTGGGTTAGACAGGGTCTGTGGGTTAGAGAGTGTGGGGGGTTTAGACAGTCTTTTGGGGTTAGACATTGTGTGGGGGTTAGACATTGTCTGAGGGTTTGCAGTGTGTGGGTTAGACAGTGTGTGGGGATTAGACAGTGTGTGGGGGTTAGACAGTGTGTGAGAGTTAGACAGTGTGTGGGGGTTAAACAGTGTGTGGGGGTTAACCAGTGTGTGGGAGTAAGACAGTCTGGGGGTTAGACAGCATGTGGGTTAGACAGTGTGTGTGGGTTAGACAGTGTGTGTGTGGGTTAGACAGTGTGTGGCTTAGACAGTGTGTGGGTTAGACAGTGTGTGTGGGTTAGACAGTGTGTGTGGATTAGACAGTGTGTGGATTAGACAGTGTGTGGGTTAGACAGCGCGTGAGGGTTAGACAGTGTGTGTGGTTAGACAGTGTGGGGGTTAGAGAGTGTGTGGGGGTTAGAGAGAGTGTGGGGGTTAGACAGTGCGTGAGGGTTAGACAGTGTGTGTGGGTTAGACAGTGTGGGGGTTAGAGAGTGTGTGGGGGTTAGAGAGTGTGTGCGGGTTAGACAGTGTGTGGTGGTTAGACAGTGTTTGTGGGTTAGACAGTGTGTGTGGGTTAGACAGTGTGTGTGGGTTAGACAATGTGTGGGTTAGACAGTGTGTGGGTTAGACAGTGTCTGGGTTAGACCGTGTATGGGTTAGACCGTGTCTGTGGGTTAGACATGTCTGTTGGTAAGACAGTGTGTGGGTTAGACAGTGTCTGTGGGTTAGACAGTGTCTGTGGGTTAGACAGTGTGTGGGTGTTAGACAGTGTGTGTGGGTGTTAGACAGTGTCTGTGGCTTAGACAGTGTGTGTGGGTTAGACCGTGTGTGTGGGGGTTAGACAGTGTGTGTGGGTTAGACCGTGTGTGGGGGTTAGACAGTGTGTGTGGGTGTTAGACAGTGTGTGGGGGCTAGACAGTGTGTGTGTGTTAGACAGTGTGTGGGGGCGAGGCAGTGTGTGTGGGTTAGACCGTGTGTGGGGGTTAGACAGTGAGGGGGTGAGACCGTGTGTGGGGGTTAGACAGTGTGCGGGGGTTAGACAGTGAGGGGTTTAGACCGTGTTTGGGGGTTAGACTGTGTGTGTGGGTTAGACAGTGTGTGGGTTAGACAGTGTGTGTGGGTTAGACAGTGTGTGTGGGTTAGACTGTGTGTGTGGTTTGGACAGTGTGTGGGGTTAGACAGTGTGTGTGGTTTAGACAGTGTGTGTGGTTGGACAGTGTGTGGGAGTCAGACTGTGTGTGGGGTCAACAGTGTGTGGGGTTTAGACAGTGTGTGGGGGTTAGACAGTGAGGGGTTAAGACCGTGTGTGGGGGTTAGACAGTGTGTGGGTTAGACAGTGTGGGGTTAGACAGTATGTGTGTTAGACAGCGTGTGGGGTTTAGACAGTGTGTGGGTTAGACAGCGTGGGGTTAGACAGTGTGTGGGTTAGACAGTGGGTGTGGGTTAGACAGTGTGTGGGGGTTAGACTGTGTGTGGGTTAGACTGTCTGGGTTAGACAGTGTCTGTGGGTTATACAGTGTCTGTTGGTAAGACAGTGTGTGGGTTAGACAGTGTCTATGGGTTAGATAGTGTCTGTGGGTTAGACATTGTGTGGGGGCTAGACAGTGTGTAGGTTAGACAGTGTCTGTGGGTTAGACAGTGTTTGTGGGTTAGACAGGGTCTGTGGGTTAGAGAGTGTGGGGAGTTAGACAGTGTGTGGGTTTGACAGTGTCTGGGTTAGACCGTGTCTGTGGGTTAGACATGTCTGTTGGTAAGACAGTGTGTGGGTTCGACTGTCTGGGTTAGACAGTGTCTGTGGGTTAGACAGTGTCTGTTGGTAAGACAGTGTGTGGGTTAGACAGTGTCTGTGGGTTAGACAGTGTCTGTGGGTTAGACATTGTGTGGGGGCTAGACAGTGTGTAGGTTAGACAGTGTCTGTGGGTTAGACAGTGTTTGTGGGTTAGACAGGGTCTGTGGGTTAGAGAGTGTGGGGGGTTTAGACAGTCTTTTGGGGTTAGACATTGTGTGGGGGTTAGACATTGTCTGAGGGTTTGCAGTGTGTGGGTTAGACAGTGTCTGGGGGTTAGAGAGTGTTTGGGGGTTAGAGAGTGTGTGTGGGTGAGACTGTGTGTGAGAGTTAGGCAGTGTGTGGGGGTTAGACAGTGTGTGGGGGTTAGATAGTGTGTGGGTTAGAGAGTGTGTGGGGGTTAGACAGTGTTAGGGGGTTAGACAGTGTGTGGGGATTAGACAGTGTGTGGGGGTTAGACAGTGTGTGAGAGTTAGACAGTGTGTGGGGGTTAAACAGTGTGTGGGGGTTAACCAGTGTGTGGGAGTAAGACAGTGTGTGGGTTAGACAGCATGTGGGTTAGACAGTGTGTGTGGGTTAGACAGTGTGTGTGTGGGTTAGACAGTGTGTGGCTTAGACATTGTGTGGGTTAGACAGTGTGTGTGGGTTAGACAGTGTGTGTGGATTAGACAGTGTGTGGATTCGACAGTGTGTGAGGGTTAGACAGTGTGTGTGGTTAGACAGTGTGGGGGTTAGAGAGTGTGTGGGGGTTAGAGAGAGTGTGGGGGTTAGACAGTGCGTGAGGGTTAGACAGTGTGTGTGGGTTAGACAGTGTGGGGGTTAGAGAGTGTGTGGGGGTTAGAGAGTGTGTGCGGGTTAGACAGTGTGTGGTGGTTAGACAGTGTTTGTGGGTTAGACAGTGTGTGTGGGTTAGACAGTGTGTGTGGGTTAGACAGTGTGTGGGTTAGACAGTGTGTGGTGGTTAGACAGTGTTTGTGGGTTAGACAGTGTGTGTGAGTTAGACAGTGTGTGGGGTTTCGACAGTGTGTGGGGGTTTAGACAGTGTGTGGGGTTTAGACAGTGTCTGGGTTAGACCGTGTCTGTGGGTTAGACATGTCTGTTGGTAAGACAGTGTGTGGGTTAGACAGTGTCTGTGGGTTAGACAGTGTGTGGGTGTTAGACAGTGTGTGTGGGTTAGACAGTGTGTGTGGGTTAGACCGTGTGTGGGGGTTAGACAGTGTGTGTGGGTGTTAGACAGTGTGTGGGGGGTTAGACAGTGTGTGTGGGTTAGACCGTGTGTGGGGGTTAGACAGTGAGGGGGTGAGACCATGTGTGGGGGTTAGACCGTGTGTGTGGGGTAGACAGTGTGGGGTTAGACAGTGTGTGGGGGTTGGACAGTGAGGGGTTTAGACCGTGTTTAGGGGTTAGACTGTGTGTGTGGGTTAGACAGTGTGTGGGTTAGACAGTGTGTGTGGGTTAGACAGTGTGTGGGTTAGAGAGTGTGTGGGGGTTAGACAGTGTTAGGGGGTTAGACAGTGTGTGTGGATGAGACAGTGTGTGTGGGTTAGACAGTGTGTGGGGGTTAGAGAGTGTGTGGGGGTGAGACTGTGTGTGAGAGTTAGGCAGTGTGTGGGGGTTAGACTGTGTCTGTTGGTAAGACAGTGTGTGGGTTCGACAGTGTGTGGGTTAGACAGTGTGTGGGGGTTAGACAGTGTGTGGGGGCTAGACAGTGGGTGTGGGTTACACAGTGTCTGTGGGTTAGACAGTGTGTGGGTTAGACAGTGTGTGGGTTAGACAAAGTGTGGGGGGTTAGACAGTGTGTGGGTTAGACAGTGTGTGGGTTAGACAAAGTGTGGGGGGTTAGACAGTGTGTGGGTTAGACAGTGTGTGGGGGGTTTAGACAGTGTGTGGGTTAGACAGTGTGTGGGGGTTAGACAGTGTGTGGGGGTTAGACAGTGTGTGGGGGTTAGACAGTGTTTGTGGGTTAGACAGTGTGTGGGTTAGACAGTGTTTGTGGGTTAGACAGTGTGTGGGTTAGACAGTGTGTGTGGGTTAGACAATGTGGGGGTTAGACAGTGTGTGGGGGTTAGAGAGTGTGTGGGGGTGAGACTGTGTGTGAGAGTTAGGCAGTGTGTGGGGGTTAGACTGTGTCTGTTGGTAAGACAGTGTGTGGGTTCGACAGTGTGTGGGTTAGACTGTGTGTGGGGGTTAGACAGTGTGTGGGGGCCAGACAGTGTGTAGGTTAGACAGTGTCTGTGGGTTAGACAGTGTCTGTGGGTTAGACAGTGTGGGGGGTTTAGTCAGTCTTTTGGGGTTAGACATTGTGTGGGGGTTAGACAGTGTGTGGGGTGTTAGACAGTGTGTGTGGGTTAGACAGTGTGTGTGGGTTAGACTGTGAGTGTGGGTTACACAGTGTATGGGGGTTAGACAGTGTGTGGGGGTTAGACAGTGTCTGTGGGTTAGACAGTGTGTGGGGGTTAGACAGTGTGTGGGGTGTTAGACAGTGTGTGTGGGTTAGACAGTGTGTGTGGGTTAGACAGTGGGTGTGGGTTACACAGTGTATGGGGGTTAGACAGTGTGTGGGGGTTAGACAGTGTTTGTGGGTTAGACAGTGTGTGGGGGTTAGACAGTGTGTGGGGGTTAGACAGTGTGTGGGTTAGACAGTGTGTGGGGGTTAGAGAGTGTGTGGGGGTGAGACTGTGTGTGAGAGTTAGGCAGTGTGTGGGGGTTAGACTGTGTCTGTTGGTAAGACAGTGTGTGGGTTCGACAGTGTGTGGGTTCGACAGTGTGTGGGTTAGACAGTGTGTGGGTTAGACAGTGTGTGGGGGTTAGAGAGTGTGTGGGGGTGAGACTCTGTGTGAGAGTTAGGCAGTGTGTGGGGGTTAGACTGTGTCTGTTGGTAAGACAGTGTGTGGGTTCGACAGTGTGTGGGTTCGACAGTGTGTGGGTTTAGACAGTGTGTGGGTTAGACAGTGTGTGGGGGTTAGAGAGTGTGTGGGGGTGAGACTCTGTGTGAGAGTTAGGCAGTGTGTGGGGGTTAGACTGTGTCTGTTGGTAAGACAGTGTGTGGGTTCGACAGTGTGTGGGTTCGACAGTGTGTGGGTTAGACAGTGTGTGGGGGTTAGACAGTGTGTGGGGGCTAGACAGTGTGTAGGTTAGACAGTGTCTGTGGGTTAGACAGTGTCTGTGGGTTAGACAGGGTCTGTGGTTTAGACAGTGTGGGGGGTTTAGACAGTTTTTTGGGGTTAGACATTGTGTGGGGGTTAGACAGTGTGTGAGGGTTAGACAGTGTGTGGGGTTAGACAGTGTGTGGGGGTTAGAGAGTGTGTGGGGGTGAGACTGTGTGTGAGAGTTAGGCAGTGTGTGGGGGTTAGACAGTGTGTGGGGGTTAGACAGTGTGTGTGGTTTAGACAGTGTGTGGGGTTAGACAGTGTGTGGGAGTCAGACTGTGTGTGGGGTCAACAGTGTGTGGGGTTTAGACATTGTGTGGGGGTTAGACAGTGAGGGGTTAAGACCGTGTGTGGGGGTTAGACAGTGTGGGGTTAGACAGTGTGTGGGTTAGACAGTGCGTGAGGGTTAGACTGTGTGTGTGGTTAGACAGTGTGGGGGTTAGAGAGTCTGTGGGGGTTAGAGAGTGTGTGGGGGTTAGACAGTGCGTGAGGGTTAGACAGTGTGTGTGGGTTAGACAGTGTGGGGGTTAGAGAGTGTGTGGGGGTTAGAGAGTGTGTGGGGGTTAGACAGTGCGTGAGGGTTAGACAGTGTGTGTGGGTTAGACAGTGTGGGGGTTAGACAGTGTGTGGGGGTTAGACAGTGTGTGGGTTAGACAGTGTGTGTGGGTTAGACAGTGTGTGGGTTAGAGAGTGTGTGGGGGTTAGACAGTGTTAGGGGGTTAGACAGTGTGTGTGTGGATTAGACAGTGTGTGTGGGTTAGACAGTGAGTCGGTTAGGCAGTTTGTGTGGGTTAGACAGTGTGTGTGGGTTAGACAGTGTGGGTGTTAGACAGTGTGTGTGAGTTAGACAGTGTTTGGGTTAGACTGTGTGGGGGTTGTTAGACAGTGTGTGGGTTAAACAGTGTGGGGGGGGTTAGAGAGTATGTGGGTTAGACAGTGTGTGTGGGTTAGACAGTGTGTGGTGGTTAGACAGTGTGTGGGGTGTTAGACAGTGTGTGTGGGTTAGACAGTGTGTGTGGGTTAGACAGTGGGTGTGGGTTACACAGTGTATGGGGGTTAGACAGTGTCTGTGGGTTAGACAGTGTCTGTGGGTTAGACAGTGTGTGGGTTAGACAGTGTGTGGGGGTTAGAGAGTGTGTGGGGGTGAGACTGTGTGTGAGAGTTAGGCAGTGTGTGGGGGTTAGACTGTGTCTGTTGGTAAGACAGTGTGTGGGTTCGACAGTGTGTGGGTTAGACAGTGTGTGGGGGTTAGACAGTGTGTGGGGGCCAGACAGTGTGTAGGTTAGACAGTGTCTGTGGGTTAGACAGTGTCTGTGGGTTAGACAGTGTGGGGGGTTTAGTCAGTTTTTTGGGGTTAGACATTGTGTGGGGGTTAGACAGTGTGTGAGGGTTAGACAGTGTGTGGGGTTAGACAGTGTGTAGGGGTTAGAGAGTGTGTGGGGTGAGACTGTGTTTTAGAGTTAGGCAGTGTGTGTGGGTTAGACAGTGTGTGTGGTTTAGACAGTGTGTGGGGTTAGACAGTGTGTGGGAGTCAGACTGTGTGTGGGGTCAACAGTGTGTGGGGTTTAGACAGTGTGTGGGGGTTAGACAGTGAGGGGTTAAGACCGTGTGTGGGGGTTAGACCGTGTGTGGGTTAGACAGTGTGGGGTTAGACAGTGTGTGTGTTAGACAGCGTGTGGGGTTTAGACAGTGTGTGGGTTAGACAGCGTGGGGTTAGACAGTGTGTGGGTTAGACAGTGGGTGTGGGTTAGACAGTGAGTGGGGGTGAGACTGTGTGTGGGTTAGACTGTCTGGGTTAGACAGTGTCTGTGGGTTATACAGTGTCTGTTGGTAAGACAGTGTGTGGGTTAGACAGTGTCTATGGGTTAGATAGTGTCTGTGGGTTAGACATTGTGTGGGGGCTAGACAGTGTGTAGGTTAGACAGTGTCTGTGGGTTAGACAGTGTTTGTGGGTTAGACAGGGTCTGTGGGTTAGAGAGTGTGGGGGGTTTAGACAGTCTTTTGGGGTTAGACATTGTGTGGGGGTTAGACATTGTCTGAGGGTTTGCAGTGTGTGGGTTAGACAGTGTCTGGGGGTTAGAGAGTGTTTAGGGGTTAGAGACTGTGTGGGGGTGAGACTGTGTGTGAGAGTTAGGCAGTGTGTGGGGGTTAGACAGTGTGTGGGGTTAGATAGTGTGTGGGTTAGAGCGTGTGTGGGGGTTAGACAGTGTTAGGGGGTTAGACAGTGTGTGAGAGTTAGACAGTGTGTGGGGGTTAAACAGTGTGTGAGGGTTAACCAGTGTGTGGGAGTAAGACAGTGTGTGGGTTAGAGAGTGTGTGGGGGTTAGACAGTGTTAGGGGGTTAGACAGTGTGTGGGGGGTTAGACAGTGTGTGGGGGTTAGACAGTGTGTGAGAGTTAGACAGTGTGTGGGGGTTAGACAGTGTGTGGGTTAGAGAGTGTGTGGGGGTTAGACAGTGTTAGGGGGTTAGACAGTGTGTGGGGAGTTAGACAGTGTGTGGGGGTTAGACAGTGTGTGAGAGTTAGACAGTGTGTGGGGGTTAGACAGTGTGTGGGTTAGAGAGTGTGTGGGGGTTAGACAGTGTTAGGGGGTTAGACAGTGTGTGGGGAGTTAGACAGTGTGTGGGGGTTAGACAGTGTGTGAGAGTTAGACAGTGTGTGGGGGTTAAACAGTGTGTGGGGGTTAACCAGTGTGTGGGAGTAAGACAGTGTGGGGGTTAGACAGCGTGTGGGTTAGACAGTGTGTGAGGGTTAGACAGTGTGTGTGTGGGTTAGACAGTGTGTGGGTTAGACAGTGTGTGGGTTAGACAGTGTGTGTGGATTAGACAGTGTGTGGATTAGACAGTGTGTGGGTTAGACAGTGTGTGAGGGTTAGACAGTGTGTGAGGGTTAGACAGTGTGTGTGGGTTAGACAGTGTGTGGGTTAGAGAGTGTGTGGGGGTTAGAGAGTGTGTGGGGGTTAGAGAGTGTGTGAGGGTTAGACAGTGTGTGTGGGTTAGATAGTGTGTGGGTTAGAGAGTGTGTGGGGGTTAGAGAGTGTGTGGGGGTTAGAGAGTGTGTGGGGGTTAGACAGTGTGTGTGGGTTAGACAGTGAGTCGGTTAGACAGTTTGTGTGGGAGTTAGACAGTGTGTGTGAGTTAGGCAGTGTTTGGGTTAGACTGTGTGGCGGGGTTAGACAGTGTGTGGGTTAAACAGTGTGGGGGGGGGTTAGAGAGTATGTGGGTTAGACAGTGTGTGTGGGTTTGACAGTGTGTGGGGGTTAGACAGTGTGTGGGGTGTTAGACAGTGTGTGTGGGTTAGACAGTGTGTGGGGGTTAGACAGTGTGTGGGGGTTAGACAGTGTGTGTGGGTTAGACAGTGTTAGGGGGTTAGACAGTGTGTGGGGGTTAGACAGTGTCTGTGGGTTTGACAGTGTGTGAGAGTTAGGCAGTGTGTGGGGGTTAGACTGTGTCTGTTGGTAAGACAGTGTGTGGGTTCGACAGTGTGTGGGTTAGACAGTGTGTGGGGGTTAGACAGTGTGTGGGGGTTAGAGAGTGTGTAGGTTAGACAGTTTCTGTGGGTTAGACAGTGTCTGTGGGTTAGACAGGGTCTGTGGGTTAGACAGTGTCTGTGGGTTAGACAGTGTGTGTGGGTTAGACAGTGTGTGGGGGTTAGACAGTGTGTGGGGGTTAGACAGTGTGTGGGGGCTAGACAGTGTGTAGGTTAGACAGTTTCTGTGGGTTAGACAGTGTCTGTGGGTTAGACAGGGTCTGTGGGTTAGACAGTGTCTGTGGGTTAGACAGGGTCTGTGGGTTAGACAGTGTCTGTGGGTTAGACAGTGTCTGTGGGTTAGACAGGGTCTGTGGGTTAGACAGTGTGGGGGGTTTAGACAGTTTGTTGGGGTTAGACATTGTGTGTGGGTTAGACATTGTCTGAGGGTTAGACAGTTTGTTGGGGTTAGACATTGTGTGTGGGTTAGACATTGTCTGAGGGTTAGACAGTGTGTGGGGTTAGACAGTGTGTGGGGGTTAGAGAGTGTGTGGGGGTGAGACTGTGTGTGAGAGTTAGGCAGTGTGTGTGGGTTAGACAGTGTGTGGGGGGTTAGACAGTGTGTGGGGGGTTAGACAGTGTGTGGGGTTAGACAGTGTGTGGGGGGTTAGACAATGTGTGGGGATTTAGATAGTGTTCGGGGGTTAGGCAGTGTGTGGGGGGTTAGACAGTGTGTGGGGGGTTAGACAGTGTGTGGGGGTTAGACAGTGTGTGGGGGTTAGACAGTGTGTGAGAGTTAGACAGTGTGTGGGGGTTAACCAGTGTGTGGGGGTTAACCAGTGTGTGGGAGTAAGACAGTGTGTGGGTTAGACAGTGTGTGTGGGTTCGACAGTGTGTGTGTGGGTTAGACAGTGTGTGGGTTAGACAGTGTGTGGGTTAGAGAGTGTGTGGGGGTTAGACAGTGTGTGGGATTACCAAGGGTGTGTGGGTTAGACAGGGTGTGGGGATTAGAGAGTGTGTGGGTTAGACTGTATGTTGGTGTTTGACAGTGTGTGGGTTAGACAGTGTGGGGGGGTTAGACAGTGTGGGGTTAGACAGTGTGTGGGTTAGACAGTGTGTGGGTTAGACAGTGGGGTGGTTAGACAGTGTCTGTGGGTTAGACAGTGGGGTGGGTTAGACAGTGGGGTGGGTTAGACAGTGTGTGTGGGTTAGACAGTGTGTGGGGGCTAGATAGTGTGTGTGGTTTAGACAGTGTGTGGGTTAGACAGTGTGTGGGGTTTAGACAGTGTGTGGGGGTTAGACAGTGGGGTGGTTAGACAGTGTGTGTGGGTTTAGACAGTGGTGTGGGTTAGACAGTGGGGTGGGTTAGACAGTGTGTGTGGGTTAGACAGTGTGTGGGGGCTAGATAGTGTGTGTGGTTTAGACAGTGTGTGGGTTAGACAGTGTGTGTGGGTTAGTCAGTGTATGGGGGTTAGACAGTGTGTGTGGTTTAGACAGTGTGTGTGGGATTAGACAGCGTGTGTGGGGTTAGACAGTGTGTGGTTTAGACAGTGTGTGGGGGTTAGACAGTGTGTGGGTTAGACAGTGTGTGGGGTTAGACAGTGTGTGGATTAGACAGTGTGTGGGGGCTAGATAGTGTGTGTGGTTTAGACAGTGTGTGGGTTAGACAGTGTGTGGGTTAGACAGTGTGTGGGTTAGACAGTGTGGGGGTTAGACCGTGCGGGGTTTGGATAGTGTGTAGGGATTAGACAGTGTGTGTGGGTGTTAGACAGTGTGTGGGGGTTAGACCGTGTGTGGGGGTTAGACAGTGAGGGGGTTAGATCGTGTGTGGGGGTTAGACTGTGTGTGTGGGTTAGACAGTGTGGGGTTAGACAGTGTGTGTGGGTTAGATAGTGTGTGGGGTTACCAAGGGTGTGTGGGTTAGACAGGGTGTGGGGATTAGACAGTGTGTGTGGTGGTTAGACAGTGTTTGTGGGTTAGACAGTGTGTGTGGGTTAGACAGTGTGTGTGGGTTAGACAATGTGTGGGGTGGTTAGACAGTGTGTGGGTTAGACAGTGTGTGGGGTTTAGACAGTGTGTGGGGGTTAGACACTGTGTGGGTTAGACAGTGGGGTGGTTAGACAGTGTGTGTGGGTTAGACAGTGTGTGTGGGTTAGACAGTGTGTGGGTTAGACAGTGGGGTGGGTTAGACAGTGTGTGTGGGCTAGACAGTGTGTGGGGGCTAGATAGTGTGTGTGGTTTAGACAGTGTGTGGGTTAGACAGTGTGTGTGGGTTAGACAGTGTGTGTGGTTTAGACAGTGTGTGTGGGGTTAGACAGTGTGTGTGGTTTAGACAGTGTGTGTGGGGTTAGACAGTGTGTGTGGAGTTAGACAGTGTGTGGTTTAGACAGTGTGTGGGGTTAGACAGTGTGTGGGGTTAGACAGTGTGTGGGGTTAGACAGTGTGTGGGGGTCAGACCGCGTGTGGGGTAGACATTGTGTGGAGGTTAGTGTGTGGGGGTTAGACAGTGTGTGGGTCAGACAGTGTGTGGTGTTTAGACAGTGTGTGGGTTAGACAGTGTGTGGGTTAGACAGTGTGTGGGTTAGACAGTCTGTGTGGTGTTTAGACAGTGTGTGGGTTAGACAGTGTGCGGGTTAGACAGTGTGTGTGATTTAGACAGTGTGTGGTGTTTAGACAGTGTGGGGGTTAGACAGTGTGTGGGTTGGATAGTGTGTAGGGATTAGACAGTGTGTATGGGTGTTAGACAGTGTGTGGGGGTTAGACTGTGTGTGTGGGTTAGACAGTGTGTGTGGTTTAGACAGTGTGTGTGGGGTTAGACAGTGTGTGTGGTTTAGACAGTGTGTGTGGGTTAGACAGTGTGTGTGGGGTTTAGACAGTGTGTGGGTTAGACAGTGTGTGTGATTTAGACAGTGTGTGGTGTTTAGACAGTGTGGGGGTTAGACAGTGTGTGGGTTGGATAGTGTGTAGGGATTAGACAGTGTGTATGGGTGTTAGACAGTGTGTGGGGGTTAGACTGTGTGTGAGGGTTAGACACTGTGTGGGTTAGACAGTGGGGTGGTTAGACAGTGTGTGGGGGCTAGATAGTGTGTGTGGTTTAGACAGTGTGTGGGTTAGACAGTGTGTGGGTTAGACAGTGTGTGTGGGTTAGACAGTGTGTGTGGTTTAGACAGTGTGTGTGGGTTAGACAGTGTGTGTGGTTTAGACAGTGTGTGTGGGGTTAGACAGTGTGTGTGGTTTAGACAGTGTGTGTGGGTTAGACAGTGTGTGTGGGGTTCGACAGTGTGTGTGGGGTTAGACAGTGTGTGTGGGGTTAGACAGTGTGTGGGGGTTAGACAGTGTGTGTGGGTTAGACAGTGTGTGGGTTAGACAGTGGGGTGGGTTAGACAGTGTGTGTGGGCTAGACAGTGTGTGGGGGCTAGATAGTGTGTGTGGTTTAGACAGTGTGTGGGTTAGACAGTGTGTGTGGGTTAGACAGTGTGTGTGGTTTAGACAGTGTGTGTGGGGTTAGACAGTGTGTGTGGTTTAGACAGTGTGTGTGGGGTTAGACAGTGTGTGTGGAGTTAGACAGTGTGTGGTTTAGACAGTGTGTGGGGTTAGACAGTGTGTGGGGTTAGACAGTGTGTGGGGGTCAGACCGCGTGTGGGGTAGACATTGTGTGGAGGTTAGTGTGTGGGGGTTAGACAGTATATGGGTCAGACAGTGTGTGGTGTTTAGACAGTGTGTGGGTTAGACAGTGTGTGGGTTAGACAGTGTGTGGGTTAGACAGTCTGTGTGGTGTTTAGACAGTGTGTGGGTTAGACAGTGTGCGGGTTAGACAGTGTGTGTGATTTAGACAGTGTGTGGTGTTTAGACAGTGTGGGGGTTAGACAGTGTGTGGGTTGGATAGTGTGTAGGGATTAGACAGTGTGTATGGGTGTTTGACAGTGTGTGGGGGTTAGACTGTGTGTGAGGGTTAGACACTGTGTGGGTTAGACAGTGGGGTGGTTAGACAGTGTGTGTGGGTTAGACAGTGTGTGTGGGGTTCGACAGTGTGTGTGGGGTTAGACAGTGTGTGTGGGGTTAGACAGTGGGTGGTTTAGACAGTGTGTGGGGTTAGACAGTGTGTGGGGGTCAGACCGCGTGTGGGGTAGACATTGTGTGTAGGTTAGTGTGTGGGGGTAAGACAATATATGGGTTAGACAGAGTGTGGTGTTTAGACAGTGTATGGGTTAGACAGTGTGTGCGAGTTAGACAGTGTGTGTGATTTAGTCAGTGTGTGGGGGTTAGACAGTGTGTGGGGGTTAGACAGTGTGGGGGTTAGACAGTGTGTGGGTTAGACAGTGTGTGTGGGTTAGACCGTGTGGGGGTTAGACCGTGCGGGTGTTGGATAGTGTGTAGGGATTAGACAGTGTGTGTGGATGTTAGACAGTGTGTGGGGGTTAGACCGTGTGTGGGGATTAGACCGTGTGTGTAGGTTAGACAGTGTGGGGGTTAGACAGTGTGGGGGTTAGACAGTGTGTGGGTAGACAGTGTGTGGGGGTTAGACCGTGCGGGGGTTAGGCAGTGTGTAGAGATTAGATAGTGTGTGGGTGTTAGACAGTATGTGTGGGTGTTAGACAGTGTGTGCGTTAGACAGTGTGTGTGATTTAGACAGTGTGTAGGGGTTAGACAGTGTGTGGGGGTTAGACTGTGTGTGTGGGTTAGACAGTGTGGGGGATTAGACAGTGTGTGGGTTAGATAGTGTGGGGGGTTAGACAGTATATGCGTTAGACAGTGTGTGTGATTTAGACAGTGTGTGGGGTTTAGACAGTGTGGGGGTTAGACAGTGTGTGGGTGTTAGACAGTGTGTGTGTTAGACAGTGTGTGGGTTAGACAGTGTGTGTGTTAGATAGTGTGTGGGTTAGACAGTGTGTGGGGGTTAGACAGTGTGTGGGGGTTAGATAGTGTGTGGGGTGTTAGACTGTGTGGGGTTAGACAGTGTTTGGGGGTTAGACAGTGGGGGGGGGGTTAGACAGTGTGTGGGTTAGACAGTGTGTGGGGTTTAGACAGTGTGTGAGGGTTAGACACTGTGTGGGTTAGACAGTGGGGTGGTTAGACAGTGTGTGTGGGTTAGACAGTGTGTGGGGGTTAGACAGTGTGTGTGGGGTTCGACAGTGTGTGGGGGTTAGACAGTGTGTGGGGTTAGACAGTGTGTGTGGGGTTAGACAGTGTGTGGGGTTAGACAGTGTGTGTGGGGTTAGACAGTGTGTGTGGGTTAGACAGTGTGTGGGGGTTAGACAGTGTGTGGGGGGTTAGACAGTGTGTGGGGTTAGACAGTGTGTGTGGGGTTAGACAGTGTGTGTGGGTTAGACAGTGTGTGTGTGGTTTAGACAGTGTGTGGTTTAGACAGTGTGTGGGGTTAGACAGTGTGTGGGGGTCAGACCGCGTGTGGGGTAGACATTGTGTGGAGGTTAGTGTGTGGGGGTTAGACAGTATATGGGTCAGACAGTGTGTGGTGTTTAGAGAGTGTGTGAGTTAGACAGTGTGTGTGGGGTTAGACAGTGTGTGTGGGGTTAGACAGTGTGCGGGTTAGATAGTGTGTGTGATTTAGACAGTGTGTGGGGTTTAGACAGTGTGTGGGTTGGATAGTGTGTAGGGATTAGACAGTGTGTGTGGGTGTTAGACAGTGTGTGGGGGTTAGACCGTGTGTGGGGGTTAGACAGTGTGGGGGTTAGACAGTGTGTGGTTTAGACAGTGTGTGGGTTAGACAGTATGTGCGTTAGACAGTGTGTGTGGGGTTAGACAGTGTGCGGGTTGGATAGTGTGTAGGGATTAGACAGTGTGTGTGGGTGTTAGACAGTGTGTGGGGGTTAGACCGTGTGTGGGGGTTAGACAGTGTGGGGGTTAGACAGTGTGTGGTTTAGACAGTGTGTGGGTTAGACAGTGTGTGGGTTAGACAGTATGTGCGTTAGACAGTGTGTGTGGGGTTAGACAGTGTGTGTGGGGTTAGACAGTGTGTGTTTTAGACAGTGTGTGGGGTTAGACAGTGTGTGGGGGTCAGACCGCGTGTGGGGTAGACATTGTGTGGAGGTTAGTGTGTGGGGGTTAGACAGTATATGGGTCAGACAGTGTGTGGTGTTTAGACAGTCTATGGGTTAGACAGGGTGTGGGGGTTAGACAGTGTGTGTGATTTAGACAGTGTGTGGGGGTTAGACCGTGTGTGGGGGTTAGACAGTGAGGGGTTTAGATCGTGTGTGGGGGTTAGACCGTGTGTGTGGATTAGACAGTGTGGGGGTTAGACAGTGTGTGGGTTAGACAGTATGTGCGTTAGACAGTGTGTGGGGTTTAGACAGTGTGGGGGTTAGACAGTGTGGGGGTAAACAGTGTATGGGGGTTAGACCGTGCGGGGGTTAGACAGTGTGTAGGGATTAGATAGTCTGTGGGTTTTAGACAGTATGTGTGGGTGTTAGACAGTGTGTGCGTTAGACAGTGTGTGTGATTTAGACAGTGTGTGGGGGTTAGACCGTGTGTGGGGGTTAGACAGTGCGGGGGTTAGACCGTGTGTGGGGGTTAGACAGTATGTGCGTTAGACAGTGTGTGTGATTTAGACAGTGTGTGGGTTAGACAGTGTGTGTGTTAGACAGTGTGTGGGTTAGACAGTGTGTGGGTTAGACAGTGTGTGTGTTAGACAGTGTGTGGGTTAGACAGTGTGTGGGGGTTAGACAGTGTGTGGCGGTTAGATAGTGTGTGGGGTGTTAGACTGTGTGGGGGTTAGACAGTGTTTGGGGGTTAGACAGTGGGGGGGGGGGTTAGACAGTGTGTGGGTTAGACAGTGTGTGGGGTTTAGACAGTGTGTGAGGGTTAGACACTGTGTGGGTTAGACAGTGGGGTGGTTAGACAGTGTGTGTGGGTTAGACAGTGTGTGTGGGTTAGACAGTGTGTGGGGGTTAGACAGTGTGTGTGGGGGGTAGACAGTGTGTGGGTTAGACAGTGGGGTGGGTAGACAGTGTGTGTGGGCTAGACAGTGTGTGTGGGGTTAGACAGTGTGTGTGTGGTTTAGACAGTGTGTGGGGTTAGACAGTGCGTGGGGGTCAGACCGCGTGTGGGGTAGACATTGTGTGGAGGTTAGTGTGTGGGGGTTAGACAGTATATGGGTCAGACAGTGTGTGTGGGGTTAGACAGTGGTGGGTTAGACAGTGGGGTGGGTTAGACAGTGTGTGTGGGGTTAGACAGTGTGTGTGGGTTAGACCGTGTGTGTGGGGGTTAGACAGTGTGTGTGGGGTTAGACAGTGTGTGTGGGTTAGACAGTGTGTGTGGTTTAGACAGTGTGTGTGGGGTTAGACAGTGTGTGTGGGGTTAGACAGTGTGTGTGTGGTTTAGACAGTGTGTGGTTTAGACAGTGTGTGGTTTAGACAGTGTGTGGGGGTCAGACCGCGTGTGGGGTAGACATTGTGTGGAGGTTAGTGTGTGGGGGTTAGACAGTATATGGGTCAGACAGTGTGTGGTGTTTAGACAGTGTGTGAGTTAGACAGTGTGTGGGTTAGATAGTGTGTGTGATTTAGACAGTGTGTGGTGTTTAGACAGTGTGGGGGTTAGACAGTGTGTGGGGGTTAGACCGTGTGTGGGGGTTAGACAGTGTGGGGGTTAGACAGTGTGTGGTTTAGACAGTGTGTGGGTTAGACAGTATGTGCGTTAGACAGTGTGTGGGTTAGACAGTATGTGCGTTAGACAGTGTGTGTGGGGTTAGACAGTATGTGCGTTAGACAGTGTGTGTGGGGTTCGACAATGTGTGTGGGGTTAGACAGTGGGTGGTTTAGACAGTGTGTGGGGTTAGACAGTGTGTGGGGGTCAGACCGCGTGTGGGGTAGACATTGTGTGGAGGTTAGTGTGTGGGGGTTAGACAATATATGGGTTAGACAGAGTGTGGTGTTTAGACAGTGTGTGTGGTTTAGACAGTGTATGGGTTAGACAGTGTGTGCGGGTTAGACAGTGTGTGTGATTTAGACAGTGTGTGGGGGTTCGACAGTGTGTGGGGGTTAGACGGTGTGGGGGTTAGACAGTGTGTGGGTTAGACAGTGTGTGTGGGTTAGACCGTGTGGGGGTTAGACCGTGCGGGGGTTGGATAGTGTGTAGGGATTAGACAGTGTGTGTGGGTGTTAGACAGTGTGTGGGGGTTAGACCGTGTGTGGGGTTTAGACAGTGTGTGTGGGTGTTAGACAGTGTGTGGGGGTTAGACCGTGTGTGGGGGTTAGACAGTGAGGGGGTTAGATCGTGTGTGGGGGTTAGACCGTGTGTGTGGGTTAGACAGTGTGTGGGGGGTTAGACAGTGTGTGGGGGGTTAGACAGTGTGTGGGGGTTAGACAATGTGTGGTTTAGACAGTGTGTGGGGGTTAGACAGCGTGTCATGGTTAGAAAGTGTGTGGTCGTTCGACAGTGAGTGGATTGATAGTATGTGGGTTAGACAGTGTGTGGGGGTTAGACATTGTGTGGGTTAGACTGTGTGTGTGGGTTAGACAGTTTGTGGGTTAGACAGTGTGTGTGGGGTTAGACAGTGTGCGGGTTAGATGGTGTGTGGGGGTTAGACAGTGTGTGGGGGATAGACAGTGTGTGGGGGTTAGACAGTGTGTGTGGGTTAGACAGTGTGCGGGTTAGACGGTGTGTGGGGGTTAGACAGTGTGTGGGGGTTAGACAGTGTGTGGGGGTTAGACAGTGTGGGGGTTAGACCGTGTGTGGGTGTTAGACAGTGTGTGGGTGTTAGACAGTGTGTGGGGGGTTAGACAGTGTGTGTGGGTTAGACAGTGTGTGGGGGGTTAGACAGTGTGTGCGGGTTAGACGGTGTGTGGGGGTTAGACAGTGTGTGGGTTAGACAGTGTGTGGGGGTTAGACAGTGTGGGGGTTAGACCGTGTGTGGGTGTTAGACAGTATGTGGGTGTTAGACAGTGTGTGGGTGTGAGACAGTGTGTGTGGGTTAGACAGTGTGTGTGGGTTAGACAGTGTGTGGGGGTTTGACAGTGTGTAGGGGTTAGACAGTGTGTGTCGGTTGGTCAGTGTTGTGGGGGTTAGACAGTGTGTGTGTTTGACAGTGTGTGGCGATTAGACAGTGAGTGGGTTAGACAATGTGGGGGAATTAGACAATGTGTGTAGGTTAGGCAGTGGCCGGGTTAGACAGTGTGTGGGTTAGACAGTGTGTGGGTTCGACAGTGTGTGGGTTAGACAGTGTGGGGGTTGGACAGTGTGTGTGGGTTCGACAGTGTGTGGGTTAGACAGTGTGGGGGTTGGACAGTGTGTGGGTAAGACAGTGTGTGGGGTTTAGACAGTGTGTGGGTAAGACAGTGTGTGGAGATTATACAGTGTGTTGGGTTTAGACAGTGTGTGGGGGTTCGACATTGTGTGGGGGTTACACAGTGTGGGGTTTAGACAGTGTGTGTGGGTGTTAGACAGTGTGTGTGGGTTAGACAGTGTGTGGGGGTTAGACAGTGAGGGGGTTAGATTGTGTGTGGGGGTTAGACCGTGTGTGTGGGTTAGACAGTGTGGGGTTAGACAGTGTGTGTGGGTTAGACTGTGTGGGGGTTAGTCAGTGAGGGGGTTAAACCGTGTGTGGGGGTTAGACCGTGTGTGTGGGTTAGACAGTGTGGGTGTTAGTCAGTGTGTGTGTGTTAGACAGTGTGTGGTGTTTAGACCGTGTGTGGGTTAGACAGTGTGTGGGGGTTAGACAGTGTGTGGGGATCAGGCAGTGCGTTGGGGTTAGACAGTGTGTGGAGGTTAGACAGTGTGTGGGTTAGACAGTGTGTGGGATTAGACAGTGTGCGGGTTAGACAGTGTGTGGATGTGAGATAGTGTGTGGGGGTTAGACAGTGTGTGGGTTAGACAGTGTGTGGGGGTTAGATAGTGTGGGGGTTAGACAGTGTGTGGGGGTTAGACAGTGTGTGGGGTTTAGACAGTGTGTGGGGGTTAGACAGTGTGTAGATGTGAGATAGTGTGTGGGGGTTAGACAGTGTGTAGATGTGAGATAGTGTGTGGGGGTTAGACAGTGTGTGTGGGTTAGACTGTGTATGTGGGTTAGACAGTGTGTGTGGGTGAGACAGTGTGTGTGGGTTAGACAGTGTGTGGGGGTTAGACAGTGTGTGGGTTAGACAGTGTGTGTGGGTTAGACAGTGTGTGGGGTTTAGACAGTGTGTGTGGGTTAGACAGTGTGTGTGGGTTAGACAGTGTGTGTGGGTTAGACAGTGTGTGGGGGTTAGACAGTGTGTGGGGGTTAGACAGTGTGTGGGGGTTAGACAGTGTGCGGGTTAGACAGTGTGTGGGGGTTAGACAGTGTGTGGGGGTTAGACAGTGTGTGGGGGTTAGACAGTGTGTGGGTTAGACAGTGTGTGGGTTAGACAGTGTGTGTCGGTTAGACAGTTTGTGGGGGTTAGACAGTGTGTGGGGGTTAGACAGTGTGTGGGTTAGACAGTGTGTGTCGGTTAGACAGTTTGTGGGGGTTAGACAGTGTGTGGGGGTTAGACAGTGTGGGGGTTAGACAGTGTGTGGGGGTTAGACAGTGTGTGGGTTAGACAGTGTGTGTGGGGTTAGACAGTGTGTGGGTTAGACAGTGTGTGGGAGTTAGACAGTGTGTGGGTTAGACAGTGTGTGTGGATTAGACAGTGTGTGTGGGGTTAGACAGTGTGTGTGGGTTAGACAGTGTGTGTGGGTTAGACAGTGTGTGGGGGTTAGACAGTGTGTGGGGGTTAGATAGTGTGTGGGGGTTAGAGTGTGTGTGGGTTAAACATTGTGTGGGTTAGACAGTGTGTGTGGGGTTAGACAGTGTGTGGGTTAGACAGTGTGTGGATGTGAGATAGTGTGTGGGGGTTAGACAGTGTGTGGGTTAGACAGTGTGTGTGGGTTAGACAGTGTGTGGGGGTTAGACAGTGTGTGGGTTAGACAGTGTGTGGATGTGAGATAGTGTGTGGGGGTTAGACAGTGTGTGGGTTAGACAGTGTGTGTGGGTTAGACAGTGTGTGTGGGTTAGACAGTGTGTGGGGTTAGACAGTGTGTGGGGGTTAGACAGTGTGTGGGTTAGACAGTGTGTGGGGGGTTAGACAGTGTGTGGGGGGTTAGACAGTGTGTGGGGGTTAGACAGTGTGTGTGGGTTCGACAGTGTGTGTGGGTTAGACAGTGTATGGGGTTAGACAGTGTGTGGGGGTTAGACAGTGTGTGGGGGTTAGACAGTGTGTGGGTTTAGACAGTGTGTGGGTTTAGACAGTGTGTGGGGGTTAGACAGTGTGTGTGGGTTAGACAGTGTGTGTGGGTTAGACAGTGTGTGGGGTTTAGACAGTGTGTGGGGGTTAGACAGTGTGTGGATGTGAGATAGTGTGTGTGGGTTAGACAGTGTGTGGGGGTTAGACAGTGTGTGGGGGTTAGACAGTGTGTGGGTTAGACAGTGTGTGGGTTAGACTGTGTGTGTGGGTTAGACAGTTTGTGGGGGTTAGACAGTGTGTGGGGGTTAGACAGTGTGTGGGTTAGACAGTGTGTGGGAGTTAGACAGTGTGTGGGGGTTAGACAGTGTGTGGGGGTTAGACAGTGTGTGGGTTAGACAGTGTGTGGGAGTTAGACAGTGTGTGTGGGTTAGACAGTGTGTGGGTTAGACAGTGTGTGTGGGTTAGACAGTGTGTGGGGGGTTAGACAGTGTGTGGGGGGTTAGACAGTGTGTGGGGGTTAGACAGTGTGTGGGTTAGACAGTGTGTGGGAGTTAGACAGTGTGTTTGGGTTAGACAGTGTGTGTGGGTTAGACAGTGTGTGTGGGGTTAGACAGTGTGTGTGGGTTAGACAGTGTGTGTGGGTTAGACAGTGTGTGGGGGTTAGACAGTGTGTGGGGGTTAGATAGTGTGTGGGTTAGACAATGTGTGTGGGTTAGACTGTGTGTGTGGGTTAGACAGTTTGTGGGGGTTAGAGTGTGTGTGTGGGGTTAGACAGTGTGTGGGTTAGACAGTGTGTGGATGTGAGATAGTGTGTGTGGGTTAGACAGTGTGTGTGGGTTAGACAGTGTGTGTGGGTTAGACAGTGTGTGGGGGTTAGACAGTGTGTGGATGTGAGATAGTGTGTGGGGGTTAGACAGTGTGTGGGTTAGACAGTGTGTGTGGGTTAGACAGTGTGTGGGGGTTAGACAGTGTGTGGGTTAGACAGTGTGTGGGGGGTTAGACAGTGTGTGGGGGTTAGACAGTGTGTGGGTTTAGACAGTGTGTGGGGTTTAGACAGTGTGTGCGAGTTAGACAGTGTGTGTGGGTTAGACAGTGTGTGGGGTTTAGACAGTGTGTGGGGGTTAGACAGTGTGTGGATGTGAGATAGTGTGTGGGGGTTAGACAGTGTGTGGATGTGAGATAGTGTGTGTGGGTTAGACAGTGTGTGTGGGGTTAGACAGTGTGTGAGGGTTAGACAGTGTGTGTGGGTTAGACAGTGTGTGGGGGTTAGACAGTGTGTGGGGGTTAGATAGTGTGTGGGTTAGACAATGTGTGTGGGTTAGACTGTGTATGTGGGTTAGACAGTTTGTGGGGGTTAGAGTGTGTGTGTGGGGTTAGACAGTGTGTGGGTTAGACAGTGTGTGGATGTGAGATAGTGTGTGGGGGTTAGACAGTGTGTGGGTTAGACAGTGTGTGTGGGTTAGACAGTGTGTGTGGGGTTAGACAGTGTGTGGGTTAGACAGTGTGTGGATGTGAGATAGTGTGTGGGGGTTAGACAGTGTGTGGGTTAGACAGTGTGTGGGGGGTTAGACAGTGTGTGGGATTAGACAGTGTGTGGGTTTAGACAGTGTGTGGGTTTAGACAGTGTGTGGGGGTTAGACAGTGTGTGTGGGTTAGACAGTGTGTGTGGGTTAGACAGTGTGTGGGGTTTAGACAGTGTGTGGGGGTTAGACAGTGTGTGGATGTGAGATAGTGTGTGGGGGTTAGACAGTGTGTGGATGTGAGATAGTGTGTGGGGGTTAGACAGTGTGTGGGGGGTTAGACAGTGTGTGGGGGTTAGACAGTGTGTGTGGGTTTGACATTGTGTGGGGTTTACACAGTGTGGGGTTTAGACAGTGTGTGGGGTGTGGACAGTGTGCGGGGTAAGACACTTTGTGGGAGTTAGTCAGTGTGTGGGCGGTGAGACAGTGTGTGTGAGTTAGACAGTGTGTGGGGTTTAGACAGTGTGTGTGGGTTAGACAGTGTGTGGGGTTAGACAGTGTGTGGGTTAGACAGTGTGTGGGGGTTAGACAGTGTGTGGGTTTAGACAGTGTGTGGGTTTAGACAGTGTGTGGGGGTTAGACAGTGTGTGTGGGTTAGACAGTGTGTGTGGGTTAGACAGTGTGTGGGGTTTAGACAGTGTGTGGGGGTTAGACAGTGTGTGGATGTGAGATAGTGTGTGTGGGTTAGACAGTGTGTGGGGGTTAGACAGTGTGTGGGGGTTAGACAGTGTGTGGGTTAGACAGTGTGTGGGTTAGACTGTGTGTGTGGGTTAGACAGTTTGTGGGGGTTAGACAGTGTGTGGGTGTTAGACAGTGTGTGGGTTAGACAGTGTGTGGGAGTTAGACAGTGTGTGTGGGTTAGACAGTGTGTGTGGGTTAGACAGTGTGTGTGGGGTTAGACAGTGTGTGTGGGTTAGACAGTGTGTGTGGGTTAGACAGTGTGTGGGGGTTAGACAGTGTGTGGGGGTTAGATAGTGTGTGGGTTAGACAATGTGTGTGGGTTAGACTGTGTGTGTGGGTTAGACAGTTTGTGGGGGTTAGAGTGTGTGTGTGGGGTTAGACAGTGTGTGGGTTAGACAGTGTGTGGATGTGAGATAGTGTGTGGGGGTTAGACAGTGTGTGGGTTAGACAGTGTGTGTGGGTTAGACAGTGTGTGTGGGGTTAGACAGTGTGTGGGTTAGACAGTGTGTGGATGTGAGATAGTGTGTGGGGGTTAGACAGTGTGTGGGTTAGACAGTGTGTGTGGGTTAGACAGTGTGTGGGGTTTAGACAGTGTGTGGGGGTTAGACAGTGTGTGGATATGAGATAGTGTGTGGGGGTTAGACAGTGTGTGGGTTAGACAGTGTGTGTGGGTTAGACAGTGTGTGGGGGTTAGACAGTGTGTGGGTTAGACAGTGTGTGGGGGGTTAGACAGTGTGTGGGGGTTAGACAGTG
Source organism: Chiloscyllium plagiosum (assembly GCF_037043375.1). Taxonomy (NCBI): domain Eukaryota; kingdom Metazoa; phylum Chordata; class Chondrichthyes; order Orectolobiformes; family Hemiscylliidae; genus Chiloscyllium; species Chiloscyllium plagiosum. The sequence continues at coordinate 6,382,269 of NW_028270178.1, forward strand.
TGTGGGTTTAGACAGTGTGTGGGGGTTAGACAGTGTGTGTGGGTTAGACAGTGTGTGGGGGGTTAGACAGTGTGTGGATGTGAGATAGTGTGTGGGGGTTAGACAGTGTGTGGGTTAGACAGTGTGTGTGGGTTAGACAGTGTGTGGGGGTTAGACAGTGTGTGGATGTGAGATAGTGTGTGGGGGTTAGACAGTGTGTGGGTTAGACAGTGTGTGTGGGTTAGACAGTGTGTGGGGGTTAGACAGTGTGTGGGTTAGACAGTGTGTGGGGGGTTAGACAGTGTGTGGGGGTTAGACAGTGTGTGGGTTTAGACAGTGTGTGGGTTTAGACAGTGTGTGGGGGTTAGACAGTGTGTGTGGGATTAGACAGTGTGTGGGGTTTAGACAGTGTGTGGGGGTTAGACAGTGTGTGGATGTGAGATAGTGTGTGGGGGTTAGACAGTGTGTGGATGTGAGATAGTGTGTGGGGGTTAGACAGTGTGTGGGGGGTTAGACAGTGTGTGGGGGTTAGACAGTGTGTGTGGGTTCGACATTGTGTGGGGTTTACACAGTGTGGGGTTTAGACAGTGTGTGGGGTGTGGACAGTGTGCGGGGTAAGACACTTTGTGGGAGTTAGTCAGTGTGTGGGCGGTGAGACAGTGTGTGTGGGTTAGACAGTGTGTGGGGTTTAGACAGTGTGTGGGGTTTAGACAGTGTGTGGGGGTTAGACAGTGTGTGGGAGTTAGACAGTGTGTGGGGGTTAGACAGTGTGTGGGTTAGACAGTGTGTGGGGTTTAGACAGTGTGTGGGGTTTAGACATTGTGTGGGGGTTAGACAGTGTGGGGGTTAGACAGTGTGTGGGGGTTAGACAGTGTGTGTGGGTTAGACAGTGTGGGGGTTAGACAGTGTGTGGGGGTTAGACAGTGTGTGGGGGTTAGACAGTGTGTGGGTTAGACAGTGTGTGGGTTAGACCGTGTGTGGGGGTTAGACAGTGTGTGGGATAGACAGTGTGTGTGGGTTAGACAGTGTGTGGGTTAGACAGTGTGTAGGGGTTAGACAGTGTGTGGGGGTTAGACAGTGTGTGTGGGTTAGACAGTGTGTGGGGGTTAGACAGTGTGTGGGGGTTAGACAGTGTGTGTGGGTTAGACAGTGTGTGTGTGGGTTAGACAGTGTGTGGGGTGTGGACAGTGTGTGGGGGTTAGACAGTGTTTAGGGTTTAGACAGTGTGTGGGTTAGCCAGTGTGTGTGGGTTAGCCAGTGTGTGGGGGTTAGACAGTGTGTTGGGGTGAGACAGTGTGTGGGTTAGACAGGGTGTGGACAGTGTGTGGGGGTTAGACAGTGTGTGTGGGTTAGACAGTGTGTGTGGTTAGTCAGTGTGTGGGGGTTAGACAGTGTGTGTGGGGGGTTAGACAGTGTGTGGGTTAGACAGTGTGTGGGGGTTAGACAGTATGTGGGGGGTTAGACAGTGTGTGGGGGGTTAGACAGTGTGTGGGGTTTAGACAGTGTGTGGGGGGTGAGACAGTGTGTGGGGGTTAGACAGTGTGTGGGTTAGACAGTGTGTGAGGGGTTAGACAGTGTGTGGGGGTTAGACAGTGTGTGGGGGTTAGACAGTGTGTGGGGGGTTAGACAGTGTGTGGGGGGTTAGACAGTGTGGGGGTTAGACAGTGTGTTGGGGTTAGACAGTGTGTGGGGGGTTAGACAGTGTGTGGGTGGTTAGACAGTGTGTGGGGGGTTAGACAGTGTGGGGGTTAGACAGTGTGTGGGGGGTTAGACAGTGTGTGGGGGGTTAGACAGTGTGGGGGTTAGACAGTGTGTTGGGGTTAGACAGTGTGTGGGGGGTTAGACAGTGTGTGGGGGGTTAGACAGTGTGTGGGGGGTTAGACAGTGTGTGGGGGTTAGACAGTGTGTGTGGGTTAGACAGTGTGTGGAGGTTAGACAGTGTGTATGGGGTTAGACAGTGTGTGTGGGGTTAGACAGAGTGTAGGGGTTTAGACAGTGTGGGGGTTAGACAGTGTGTGGGGGGTTAGACAGTGTGTGGGGGTTAGACAGTGTGTGTGGGTTAGACAGTGTGTGGAGGTTAGACAGTGTGTATGGGGTTAGACAGTGTGTGTGGGGTTAGACAGAGTGTAGGGGTTTAGACAGTGTGGGGGTTAGACAGTGTGTGGGGGGTTAGACAGTGTGTGGGGGGTTAGACAGTTTGTGGGGGTTAGAGTGTGTGTGGGTTAAACAGTGTGTGAGTTAGACAGTGTGTGGGGGTTAGAGTGTGTGTGGGTTAAACAGTGTGTGAGTTAGACAGTGTGTGTGGGTTAGACAGTGTGTGTGGGTTAGACAGTGTGTGGGTTAGACAGTGTGTGGATGTGAGATAGTGTGTGGGGGTTAGACAGTGTGTGGGTTAGACAGTGTGTGTGGGTTAGACAGTGTGTGGGGTTTAGACAGTGTGTGGGGGTTAGACAGTGTGTGGATGTGAGATAGTGTGTGGGGGTTAGACAGTGTGTGGGTTAGACAGTGTGTGTGGGTTAGACAGTGTGTGGGGTTAGACAGTGTGTGGGTTAGACAGTGTGTGGGGGGTTAGACAGTGTGTGGGGGTTAGACAGTGTGTGGGTTTAGACAGTGTGTGGGGTTTAGACAGTGTGTGGGGGTTAGACAGTGTGTGTGGGTTAGACAGTGTGTGGGGGGTTAGACAGTGTGTGGATGTGAGATAGTGCTTGGGGGTTAGACAGTGTGTGGGTTAGACAGTGTGTGTGGGTTAGACAGTGTGTGGGGTTTAGACAGTGTGTGGGGGGTTAGACAGTGTGTGTGGGTTAGACAGTGTGTGGGGTTTAGACAGTGTGTGGGGTTTAGACAGTGTGTGGGGGTTAGACAGTGTGTGGGGGTTAGACAGTGTGTGGGAGTTAGACAGTGTGTGCGGGTTAGACAGTGTGTGGGGGTTAGACAGTGTGCGGGGGGTTAGACAGTGTGTGGGTTAGACAGTGTGTGTGAGTTAGACAGTGTGTGGGGGTTAGACAGTGTGTGTGGGTTAGACAGTGTGGGGGTTAGACAGTGTGTGGGGGTTAGACAGTGTGTGGGGGTTAGACAGTGTGTGGGTTAGACAGTGTGTGGGTTAGACCGTGTGTGGGGGTTAGACAGTGTGTGGGATAGACAGTGTGTGTGGGTTAGACAGTGTGTGGGTTAGACAGTGTGTAGGGGTTAGACAGTGTGTGGGGGTTAGACAGTGTGTGTGGGTTAGACAGTGTGTGGGGGTTAGACAGTGTGTGGGGGTTAGACAGTGTGTGTGGGTTAGACAGTGTGTGGGTTAGACAGTGTGTGGGGTGTGGACAGTGTGTGGGGGTTAGACAGTGTTTAGGGTTTAGACAGTGTGTGGGTTAGCCAGTGTGTGTGGGTTAGCCAGTGTGTGGGGGTTAGACAGTGTGTTGGGGTGAGACAGTGTGTGGGTTAGACAGTGTGTGGGGGTTAGACAGTGTGTGGGGTGTGGACAGTGTGTGGGGGTTAGACAGTGTGTGGGGGTTAGACAGTGTGTGTGGGTTAGACAGTGTGTGTGGTTAGTCAGTGTGTGGGGGTTAGACAGTGTGTGGGGGGGGTTAGACAGTGTGTGGGTTAGACAGTGTGTGGGAGTTCGACAGTATGTGGGGGGTTAGACAGTGTGTGGGGGGTTAGACAGTGTGTGGGGTTTAGACAGTGTGTGGGGGGTGAGACAGTGTGTGGGGGTTAGACAGTGTGTGGGTTAGACAGTGTGTGAGGGGTTAGACAGTGTGTGGGGGTTAGACAGTGTGTGGGGGGTTAGACAGTGTGTGGGGGGTTAGACAGTGTGGGGGTTAGACAGTGTGTTGGGGTTAGACAGTCTGTGGGGGGTTAGACAGTGTGTGGGGGGTTTGACATTGTGTGGGGGGTTAGACAGTATGTGGGGGGTTAGACAGTGTGTGGGGGGTTAGACAGTGTGTGGGGTTTAGACAGTGTGTGGGGGGTGAGACAGTGTGTGGGGGTTAGACAGTGTGTGGGTTAGACAGTGTTTGAGGGGTTAGACAGTGTGTGGGGGTTAGACAGTGTGTGGGGGTTAGACAGTGTGTGGGGGGTTAGACAGTGTGGGGGTTAGACAGTGTGTTGGGGTTAGACAGTGTGTGGGGGGTTAGACAGTGTGTGGGGGGTTAGACATTGTGTGGGGGGTTAGACAGTGTGTGGGGTGTGGACAGTGTGTGGGGGGTTAGACAGTGTGTGGGGTGTGGACAGTGTGTGGGGGGTTAGACATTGTGTGGGGGGTTAGACAGTGTGTCGGGGTTAGACAGTGTGTGGGGGGTTAGACATTGTGTGGGGGGTTAGACATTGTGTTGGGGTTAGACAGTGTGTGGGGGTTAGACAGTGTGTGGGTTAGACAGTGTGTGTGGGTTAGACAGTGTGTGGGGTTTAGACAGTGTGTGGGGGTTAGACAGTGTGTGGATGTGAGATAGTGTGTGGGGGTTAGACAGTGTGTGGGTTAGACAGTGTGTGTGGGTTAGACAGTGTGTGGGGGTTAGACAGTGTGTGGGTTAGACAGTGTGTGGGGGGTTAGACAGTGTGTGGGGGTTAGACAGTGTGTGGTTTAGACAGTGTGTGGGGTTTAGACAGTGTGTGGGGGTTAGACAGTGTGTGTGGGTTAGACAGTGTGTGGGGGGTTAGACAGTGTGTGGATGTGAGATAGTGTGTGGGGGTTAGACAGTGTGTGGGTTAGACAGTGTGTGTGGGTTAGACAGTGTGTGGGGGTTAGACAGTGTGTGGATGTGAGATAGTGTGTGGGGGTTAGACAGTGTGTGGGTTAGACAGTGTGTGTGGGTTAGACAGTGTGTGGGGGTTAGACAGTGTGGGGGTTAGACAGTGTGTGGGGGGTTAGACAGTGTGGGGGTTAGACAGTGTGTGGGGGGTTAGACAGTGTGTGGGGGTTAGACAGTGTGTGGGTTTAGACAGTGTGTGGGGTTTAGACAGTGTGTGCGAGTTAGACAGTGTGTGTGGGTTAGACAGTGTGTGGGGTTTAGACAGTGTGTGGGGGTTAGACAGTGTGTGGATGTGAGATAGTGTGTGGGGGTTAGACAGTGTGTGGATGTGAGATAGTGTGTGGGGGTTAGACAGTGTGTGGGGGGTTAGACAGTGTGTGGGGGTTAGACAGTGTGTGTGGGTTCGACATTGTGTGGGGTTTACACAGTGTGGGGTTTAGACAGTGTGTGGGGTGTGGACAGTGTGCGGGGTAAGACACTTTGTGGGAGTTAGTCAGTGTGTGGGCGGTGAGACAGTGTGTGGGGGTTAGACAGTGTGTGGGTTAGACAGTGTGTGAGGGGTTAGACAGTGTGTGGGGGTTAGACAGTGTGTGGGGGGTTAGACAGTGTGTGGGGGGTTAGACAGTGTGTGGGGGGTTAGACAGTATGTGGGGGGTTAGACAGTGTGTGGGGGGTTAGACAGTGTGTGGGGGGTGAGACAGTGTGTGGGGGTTAGACAGTGTGTGGGTTAGACAGTGTGTGAGGGGTTAGACAGTGTGTGGGGGTTAGACAGTGTGTGGGGGTTAGACAGTGTGTGGGGGGTTAGACAGTGTGTGGGGGGTTAGACAGTGTGGGGGTTAGACAGTGTGTTGGGGTTAGACAGTCTGTGGGGGGTTAGACAGTGTGTGGGGGTTTTGACATTGTGTGGGGGGTTAGACAGTATGTGGGGGGTTAGACAGTGTGTGGGGGGTTAGACAGTGTGTGGGGTTTAGACAGTGTGTGGGGGGTGAGACAGTGTGTGGGGGTGTGGACAGTGTGTGGGTTAGACAGTGTGTGAGGGGTTAGACAGTGTGTGGGGGTTAGACAGTGTGTGGGGGTTAGACAGTGTGTGGGGGGTTAGACAGTGTGGGGGTTAGACAGTGTGTTGGGGTTAGACAGTGTGTGGGGGGTTAGACAGTGTGTGGGGGGTTAGACATTGTGTGGGGGGTTAGACAGTGTGTGGGGTGTGGACAGTGTGTGGGGGGTTAGACAGTGTGTGGGGTGTGGACAGTGTGTGGGGGGTTAGACATTGTGTGGGGGGTTAGACAGTGTGTCGGGGTTAGACAGTGTGTGGGGGGTTAGACATTGTGTGGGGGGTTAGACATTGTGTTGGGGTTAGACAGTGTGTGGGGGTTAGACAGTGTGTGTGGGTTAGACAGTGTGTGGGGGTTAGACAGTGTGTGGGTTAGACAGTGTGTGGGGGGTGAGACAGTGTGTGGGGGTTAGACAGTGTGTGGGTTAGACAGTGTGTGAGGGGTTAGACAGTGTGTGGGGGTTAGACAGTGTGTGGGGGTTAGACAGTGTGTGGGGGGTTAGACAGTGTGTGGGGGGTTAGACAGTGTGGGGGTTAGACAGTGTGTTGGGGTTAGACAGTGTGTGGGGGGTTAGACAGTGTGTGGGGGGTGAGACAGTGTGTGGGTTAGACAGGGTGTGGACAGTGTGTGGGGGTTAGACAGTGTGTGGGGGTTAGACAGTGTGTGTGGGTTAGACAGTGTGTGTGGTTAGTCAGTGTGTGGGGGTTAGACAGTGTGTGTGGGGGGTTAGACAGTGTGTGGGTTAGACAGTGTGTGGGGGTTAGACAGTATGTGGGGGGTTAGACAGTGTGTGGGGGTTAGACAGTGTGTGGGGTTTAGACAGTGTGTGGGGGGTGAGACAGTGTGTGGGGGTTAGACAGTGTGTGGGTTAGACAGTGTGTGAGGGGTTAGACAGTGTGTGGGGGTTAGACAGTGTGTGGGGGTTAGACAGTGTGTGGGGGGTTAGACAGTGTGTGGGGGGTTAGACAGTGTGGGGGTTAGACAGTGTGTTGGGGTTAGACAGTGTGTGGGGGGTTAGACAGTGTGTGGGTGGTTAGACAGTGTGTGGGGTGTTAGACAGTGTGGGGGTTAGACAGTGTGTGGGGGGTTAGACAGTGTGTGGGGGGTTAGACAGTGTGGGGGTTAGACAGTGTGTTGGGGTTAGACAGTGTGTGGGGGGTTAGACAGTGTGTGGGGGGTTAGACAGTGTGTGGGGGGTTAGACAGTGTGTGGGGGTTAGACAGTGTGTGTGGGTTAGACAGTGTGTGGAGGTTAGACAGTGTGTAGGGGGTTAGACAGAGTGTAGGGGTTTAGACAGTGTGGGGGTTAGACAGTGTGTGGGGGGTTAGACAGTGTGTGGGGGTTAGACAGTGTGTGTGGGTTAGACAGTGTGTGGAGGTTAGACAGTGTGTATGGGGTTAGACAGTGTGTGTGGGGTTAGACAGAGTGTAGGGGTTTAGACAGTGTGGGGGTTAGACAGTGTGTGGGGGGTTAGACAGTGTGTGGGGGGTTAGACAGTTTGTGGGGGTTAGAGTGTGTGTGGGTTAAACAGTGTGTGAGTTAGACAGTGTGTGTGGGTTAGACAGTGTGTGGGGGTTAGATAGTGTGTGGGGGTTAGACAGTGTCTGTGGGTTAGACAGTGTGTGGGGGTTAGAGTGTGTGTGGGTTAAACAGTGTGTGAGTTAGACAGTGTGTGTGGGTTAGACAGTGTGTGTGGGGTTAGACAGTGTGTGGGTTAGACAGTGTGTGGATGTGAGATAGTGTGTGGGGGTTAGACAGTGTGTGGGTTAGACAGTGTGTGTGGGTTAGACAGTGTGTGGGGTTTAGACAGTGTGTGGGGTTAGACAGTGTGTGGATGTGAGATAGTGTGTGGGGGTTAGACAGTGTGTGGGTTAGACAGTGTGTGTGGGTTAGACAGTGTGTGGGGTTAGACAGTGTGTGGGTTAGACAGTGTGTGGGGGGTTAGACAGTGTGTGGGGGTTAGACAGTGTGTGGGTTTAGACAGTGTGTGGGGTTTAGACAGTGTGTGGGGGTTAGACAGTGTGTGTGGGTTAGACAGTGTGTGGGGGGTTAGACAGTGTGTGGATGTGAGATAGTGTGTGGGGGTTAGACAGTGTGTGGGTTAGACAGTGTGTGTGGGTTAGACAGTGTGTGGGGTTTAGACAGTGTGTGGGGGGTTAGACAGTGTGTGTGGGTTAGACAGTGTGTGGGGGTTAGACAGTGTGTGGGGTTTAGACAGTGTGTGGGGGTTAGACAGTGTGTGGGGGTTAGACAGTGTGTGGGAGTTAGACAGTGTGTGCGGTTAGACAGTGTGTGGGGGTTAGACAGTGTGCGGGGGGTTAGACAGTGTGTGGGTTAGACAGTGTGTGTGAGTTAGACAGTGTGTGGGGGTTAGACAGTGTGTGTGGGTTAGACAGTGTGGGGGTTAGACAGTGTGTGGGGGTTAGACAGTGTGTGGGGGTTAGACAGTGTGTGGGTTAGACAGTGTGTGGGTTAGACCGTGTGTGGGGGTTAGACAGTGTGTGGGATAGACAGTGTGTGTGGGTTAGACAGTGTGTGGGTTAGACAGTGTGTAGGGGTTAGACAGTGTGTGGGGGTTAGACAGTGTGTGTGGGTTAGACAGTGTGTGGGGGTTAGACAGTGTGTGGGGGTTAGACTGTGTGTGTGGGTTAGACAGTGTGTGTGTGGGTTAGACAGTGTGTGGGGTGTGGACAGTGTGTGGGGGTTAGACAGTGTTTAGGGTTTAGACAGTGTGTGGGTTAGCCAGTGTGTGTGGGTTAGCCAGTGTGTGGGGGTTAGACAGTGTGTTGGGGTGAGACAGTGTGTGGGTTAGACAGTGTGTGGGGGTTAGACAGTGTGTGGGGTGTGGACAGTGTCTGGGGGTTAGACAGTGTGTGGGGGTTAGACAGTGTGTGTGGGTTAGACAGTGTGTGTGGTTAGTCAGTGTGTGGGGGTTAGACAGTGTGTGGGGGGGGTTAGACAGTGTGTGGGTTAGACAGTGTGTGGGAGTTCGACAGTATGTGGGGGGTTAGACAGTGTGTGGGGGGTTAGACAGTGTGTGGGGTTTAGACAGTGTGTGGGGGGTGAGACAGTGTGTGGGGGTTAGACAGAGTGTAGGGGTTTAGACAGTGTGGGGGTTAGACAGTGTGTGGGGGGTTAGACAGTGTGTGGGGGTTAGACAGTGTGTGTGGGTTATACAGTGTGTGGAGGTTAGACAGTGTGTATGGGGTTAGACAGTGTGTGTGGGGTTAGACAGAGTGTAGGGGTTTAGACAGTGTGGGGGTTAGACAGTGTGTGGGGGGTTAGACAGTGTGTGGGGGGTTAGACAGTTTGTGGGGGTTAGAGTGTGTGTGGGTTAAACAGTGTGTGAGTTAGACAGTGTGTGTGGGTTAGACAGTGTGTGGGGGTTAGATAGTGTGTGGGGGTTAGACAGTGTCTGTGGGTTAGACAGTGTGTGGGGGTTAGAGTGTGTGTGGGTTAAACAGTGTGTGAGTTAGACAGTGTGTGTGGGTTAGACAGTGTGTGTGGGGTTAGACAGTGTGTGGGTTAGACAGTGTGTGGATGTGAGATAGTGTGTGGGGGTTAGACAGTGTGTGGGTTAGACAGTGTGTGTGGGTTAGACAGTGTGTGGGGTTTAGACAGTGTGTGGGGGTTAGACAGTGTGTGGATGTGAGATAGTGTGTGGGGGTTAGACAGTGTGTGGGTTAGACAGTGTGTGTGGGTTAGACAGTGTGTGGGGTTAGACAGTGTGTGGGTTAGACAGTGTGTGGGGGGTTAGACAGTGTGTGGGGGTTAGACAGTGTGTGGGTTTAGACAGTGTGTGGGGTTTAGACAGTGTGTGGGGGTTAGACAGTGTGTGTGGGTTAGACAGTGTGTGGGGGGTTAGACAGTGTGTGGATGTGAGATAGTGTGTGGGGGTTAGACAGTGTGTGGGGGGGGTTAGACAGTGTGTGGGTTAGACAGTGTGTGGGAGTTCGACAGTATGTGGGGGGTTAGACAGTGTGTGGGGGGTTAGACAGTGTGTGGGGTTTAGACAGTGTGTGGGGGGTGAGACAGTGTGTGGGGGTTAGACAGAGTGTAGGGGTTTAGACAGTGTGGGGGTTAGACAGTGTGTGGGGGGTTAGACAGTGTGTGGGGGTTAGACAGTGTGTGTGGGTTAGACAGTGTGTGGAGGTTAGACAGTGTGTATGGGGTTAGACAGTGTGTGTGGGGTTAGACAGAGTGTAGGGGTTTAGACAGTGTGGGGGTTAGACAGTGTGTGGGGGGTTAGACAGTGTGTGGGGGGTTAGACAGTTTGTGGGGGTTAGAGTGTGTGTGGGTTAAACAGTGTGTGAGTTAGACAGTGTGTGTGGGTTAGACAGTGTGTGGGGGTTAGATAGTGTGTGGGGGTTAGACAGTGTCTGTGGGTTAGACAGTGTGTGGGGGTTAGAGTGTGTGTGGGTTAAACAGTGTGTGAGTTAGACAGTGTGTGTGGGTTAGACAGTGTGTGTGGGGTTAGACAGTGTGTGGGTTAGACAGTGTGTGGATGTGAGATAGTGTGTGGGGGTTAGACAGTGTGTGGGTTAGACAGTGTGTGTGGGTTAGACAGTGTGTGGGGTTTAGACAGTGTGTGGGGGTTAGACAGTGTGTGGGGTTTAGACAGTGTGTGGGGTTTAGACATTGTGTGGGGGTTAGACAGTGTGGGGGTTAGACAGTGTGTGGGGGTTAGACAGTGTGTGTGGGTTAGACAGTGTGGGGGTTAGACAGTGTGTGGGGGTTAGACAGTGTGTGGGGGTTAGACAGTGTGTGGGTTAGACAGTGTGTGGGTTAGACCGTGTGTGGGGGTTAGACAGTGTGTGGGATAGACAGTGTGTGTGGGTTAGACAGTGTGTGGGTTAGACAGTGTGTAGGGGTTAGACAGTGTGTGGGGGTTAGACAGTGTGTGTGGGTTAGACAGTGTGTGGGGGTTAGACAGTGTGTGGGGGTTAGACAGTGTGTGTGGGTTAGACAGTGTGTGTGTGGGTTAGACAGTGTGTGGGGTGTGGACAGTGTGTGGGGGTTAGACAGTGTTTAGGGTTTAGACAGTGTGTGGGTTAGCCAGTGTGTGTGGGTTAGCCAGTGTGTGGGGGTTAGACAGTGTGTTGGGGTGAGACAGTGTGTGGGTTAGACAGGGTGTGGACAGTGTGTGGGGGTTAGACAGTGTGTGGGGGTTAGACAGTGTGTGTGGGTTAGACAGTGTGTGTGGTTAGTCAGTGTGTGGGGGTTAGACAGTGTGTGTGGGGGGTTAGACAGTGTGTGGGTTAGACAGTGTGTGGGGGTTAGACAGTATGTGGGGGGTTAGACAGTGTGTGGGGGGTTAGACAGTGTGTGGGGTTTAGACAGTGTGTGGGGGGTGAGACAGTGTGTGGGGGTTAGACAGTGTGTGGGTTAGACAGTGTGTGAGGGGTTAGACAGTGTGTGGGGGTTAGACAGTGTGTGGGGGTTAGACAGTGTGTGGGGGGTTAGACAGTGTGTGGGGGGTTAGACAGTGTGGGGGTTAGACAGTGTGTTGGGGTTAGACAGTGTGTGGGGGGTTAGACAGTGTGTGGGTGGTTAGACAGTGTGTGGGGGGTTAGACAGTGTGGGGGTTAGACAGTGTGTGGGGGGTTAGACAGTGTGTGGGGGGTTAGACAGTGTGGGGGTTAGACAGTGTGTTGGGGTTAGACAGTGTGTGGGGGGTTAGACAGTGTGTGGGGGGTTAGACAGTGTGTGGGGGGTTAGACAGTGTGTGGGGGTTAGACAGTGTGTGTGGGTTAGACAGTGTGTGGAGGTTAGACAGTGTGTATGGGGTTAGACAGTGTGTGTGGGGTTAGACAGAGTGTAGGGGTTTAGACAGTGTGGGGGTTAGACAGTGTGTGGGGGGTTAGACAGTGTGTGGGGGTTAGACAGTGTGTGTGGGTTAGACAGTGTGTGGAGGTTAGACAGTGTGTATGGGGTTAGACAGTGTGTGTGGGGTTAGACAGAGTGTAGGGGTTTAGACAGTGTGGGGGTTAGACAGTGTGTGGGGGGTTAGACAGTGTGTGGGGGGTTAGACAGTTTGTGGGGGTTAGAGTGTGTGTGGGTTAAACAGTGTGTGAGTTAGACAGTGTGTGGGGGTTAGAGTGTGTGTGGGTTAAACAGTGTGTGAGTTAGACAGTGTGTGTGGGTTAGACAGTGTGTGTGGGTTAGACAGTGTGTGGGTTAGACAGTGTGTGGATGTGAGATAGTGTGTGGGGGTTAGACAGTGTGTGGGTTAGACAGTGTGTGTGGGTTAGACAGTGTGTGGGGTTTAGACAGTGTGTGGGGGTTAGACAGTGTGTGGATGTGAGATAGTGTGTGGGGGTTAGACAGTGTGTGGGTTAGACAGTGTGTGTGGGTTAGACAGTGTGTGGGGTTAGACAGTGTGTGGGTTAGACAGTGTGTGGGGGGTTAGACAGTGTGTGGGGGTTAGACAGTGTGTGGGTTTAGACAGTGTGTGGGGTTTAGACAGTGTGTGGGGGTTAGACAGTGTGTGTGGGTTAGACAGTGTGTGGGGGGTTAGACAGTGTGTGGATGTGAGATAGTGCTTGGGGGTTAGACAGTGTGTGGGTTAGACAGTGTGTGTGGGTTAGACAGTGTGTGGGGTTTAGACAGTGTGTGGGGGGTTAGACAGTGTGTGTGGGTTAGACAGTGTGTGGGGTTTAGACAGTGTGTGGGGTTTAGACAGTGTGTGGGGGTTAGACAGTGTGTGGGGGTTAGACAGTGTGTGGGAGTTAGACAGTGTGTGCGGGTTAGACAGTGTGTGGGGGTTAGACAGTGTGCGGGGGGTTAGACAGTGTGTGGGTTAGACAGTGTGTGTGAGTTAGACAGTGTGTGGGGGTTAGACAGTGTGTGTGGGTTAGACAGTGTGGGGGTTAGACAGTGTGTGGGGGTTAGACAGTGTGTGGGGGTTAGACAGTGTGTGGGTTAGACAGTGTGTGGGTTAGACCGTGTGTGGGGGTTAGACAGTGTGTGGGATAGACAGTGTGTGTGGGTTAGACAGTGTGTGGGTTAGACAGTGTGTAGGGGTTAGACAGTGTGTGGGGGTTAGACAGTGTGTGTGGGTTAGACAGTGTGTGGGGGTTAGACAGTGTGTGGGGGTTAGACAGTGTGTGTGGGTTAGACAGTGTGTGGGTTAGACAGTGTGTGGGGTGTGGACAGTGTGTGGGGGTTAGACAGTGTTTAGGGTTTAGACAGTGTGTGGGTTAGCCAGTGTGTGTGGGTTAGCCAGTGTGTGGGGGTTAGACAGTGTGTTGGGGTGAGACAGTGTGTGGGTTAGACAGTGTGTGGGGGTTAGACAGTGTGTGGGGTGTGGACAGTGTGTGGGGGTTAGACAGTGTGTGGGGGTTAGACAGTGTGTGTGGGTTAGACAGTGTGTGTGGTTAGTCAGTGTGTGGGGGTTAGACAGTGTGTGGGGGGGGTTAGACAGTGTGTGGGTTAGACAGTGTGTGGGAGTTCGACAGTATGTGGGGGGTTAGACAGTGTGTGGGGGGTTAGACAGTGTGTGGGGTTTAGACAGTGTGTGGGGGGTGAGACAGTGTGTGGGGGTTAGACAGTGTGTGGGTTAGACAGTGTGTGAGGGGTTAGACAGTGTGTGGGGGTTAGACAGTGTGTGGGGGGTTAGACAGTGTGTGGGGGGTTAGACAGTGTGGGGGTTAGACAGTGTGTTGGGGTTAGACAGTCTGTGGGGGGTTAGACAGTGTGTGGGGGGTTTGACATTGTGTGGGGGGTTAGACAGTATGTGGGGGGTTAGACAGTGTGTGGGGGGTTAGACAGTGTGTGGGGTTTAGACAGTGTGTGGGGGGTGAGACAGTGTGTGGGGGTTAGACAGTGTGTGGGTTAGACAGTGTTTGAGGGGTTAGACAGTGTGTGGGGGTTAGACAGTGTGTGGGGGTTAGACAGTGTGTGGGGGGTTAGACAGTGTGGGGGTTAGACAGTGTGTTGGGGTTAGACAGTGTGTGGGGGGTTAGACAGTGTGTGGGGGGTTAGACATTGTGTGGGGGGTTAGACAGTGTGTGGGGTGTGGACAGTGTGTGGGGGGTTAGACAGTGTGTGGGGTGTGGACAGTGTGTGGGGGGTTAGACATTGTGTGGGGGGTTAGACAGTGTGTCGGGGTTAGACAGTGTGTGGGGGGTTAGACATTGTGTGGGGGGTTAGACATTGTGTTGGGGTTAGACAGTGTGTGGGGGTTAGACAGTGTGTGGGTTAGACAGTGTGTGTGGGTTAGACAGTGTGTGGGGTTTAGACAGTGTGTGGGGGTTAGACAGTGTGTGGATGTGAGATAGTGTGTGGGGGTTAGACAGTGTGTGGGTTAGACAGTGTGTGTGGGTTAGACAGTGTGTGGGGGTTAGACAGTGTGTGGGTTAGACAGTGTGTGGGGGGTTAGACAGTGTGTGGGGGTTAGACAGTGTGTGGTTTAGACAGTGTGTGGGGTTTAGACAGTGTGTGGGGGTTAGACAGTGTGTGTGGGTTAGACAGTGTGTGGGGGGTTAGACAGTGTGTGGATGTGAGATAGTGTGTGGGGGTTAGACAGTGTGTGGGTTAGACAGTGTGTGTGGGTTAGACAGTGTGTGGGGGTTAGACAGTGTGTGGATGTGAGATAGTGTGTGGGGGTTAGACAGTGTGTGGGTTAGACAGTGTGTGTGGGTTAGACAGTGTGTGGGGGTTAGACAGTGTGGGGGTTAGACAGTGTGTGGGGGGTTAGACAGTGTGGGGGTTAGACAGTGTGTGGGGGGTTAGACAGTGTGTGGGGGTTAGACAGTGTGTGGGTTTAGACAGTGTGTGGGGTTTAGACAGTGTGTGCGAGTTAGACAGTGTGTGTGGGTTAGACAGTGTGTGGGGTTTAGACAGTGTGTGGGGGTTAGACAGTGTGTGGATGTGAGATAGTGTGTGGGGGTTAGACAGTGTGTGGATGTGAGATAGTGTGTGGGGGTTAGACAGTGTGTGGGGGGTTAGACAGTGTGTGGGGGTTAGACAGTGTGTGTGGGTTCGACATTGTGTGGGGTTTACACAGTGTGGGGTTTAGACAGTGTGTGGGGTGTGGACAGTGTGCGGGGTAAGACACTTTGTGGGAGTTAGTCAGTGTGTGGGCGGTGAGACAGTGTGTGGGGGTTAGACAGTGTGTGGGTTAGACAGTGTGTGAGGGGTTAGACAGTGTGTGGGGGTTAGACAGTGTGTGGGGGGTTAGACAGTGTGTGGGGGGTTAGACAGTGTGTGGGGGGTTAGACAGTATGTGGGGGGTTAGACAGTGTGTGGGGGGTTAGACAGTGTGTGGGGGGTGAGACAGTGTGTGGGGGTTAGACAGTGTGTGGGTTAGACAGTGTGTGAGGGGTTAGACAGTGTGTGGGGGTTAGACAGTGTGTGGGGGTTAGACAGTGTGTGGGGGGTTAGACAGTGTGTGGGGGGTTAGACAGTGTGGGGGTTAGACAGTGTGTTGGGGTTAGACAGTCTGTGGGGGGTTAGACAGTGTGTGGGGGTTTTGACATTGTGTGGGGGGTTAGACAGTATGTGGGGGGTTAGACAGTGTGTGGGGGGTTAGACAGTGTGTGGGGTTTAGACAGTGTGTGGGGGGTGAGACAGTGTGTGGGGGTGTGGACAGTGTGTGGGTTAGACAGTGTGTGAGGGGTTAGACAGTGTGTGGGGGTTAGACAGTGTGTGGGGGTTAGACAGTGTGTGGGGGGTTAGACAGTGTGGGGGTTAGACAGTGTGTTGGGGTTAGACAGTGTGTGGGGGGTTAGACAGTGTGTGGGGGGTTAGACATTGTGTGGGGGGTTAGACAGTGTGTGGGGTGTGGACAGTGTGTGGGGGGTTAGACAGTGTGTGGGGTGTGGACAGTGTGTGGGGGGTTAGACATTGTGTGGGGGGTTAGACAGTGTGTCGGGGTTAGACAGTGTGTGGGGGGTTAGACATTGTGTGGGGGGTTAGACATTGTGTTGGGGTTAGACAGTGTGTGGGGGTTAGACAGTGTGTGTGGGTTAGACAGTGTGTGGGGGTTAGACAGTGTGTGGGTTAGACAGTGTGTGGGGGGTGAGACAGTGTGTGGGGGTTAGACAGTGTGTGGGTTAGACAGTGTGTGAGGGGTTAGACAGTGTGTGGGGGTTAGACAGTGTGTGGGGGTTAGACAGTGTGTGGGGGGTTAGACAGTGTGTGGGGGGTTAGACAGTGTGGGGGTTAGACAGTGTGTTGGGGTTAGACAGTGTGTGGGGGGTTAGACAGTGTGTGGGGGGTGAGACAGTGTGTGGGTTAGACAGGGTGTGGACAGTGTGTGGGGGTTAGACAGTGTGTGGGGGTTAGACAGTGTGTGTGGGTTAGACAGTGTGTGTGGTTAGTCAGTGTGTGGGGGTTAGACAGTGTGTGTGGGGGGTTAGACAGTGTGTGGGTTAGACAGTGTGTGGGGGTTAGACAGTATGTGGGGGGTTAGACAGTGTGTGGGGGTTAGACAGTGTGTGGGGTTTAGACAGTGTGTGGGGGGTGAGACAGTGTGTGGGGGTTAGACAGTGTGTGGGTTAGACAGTGTGTGAGGGGTTAGACAGTGTGTGGGGGTTAGACAGTGTGTGGGGGTTAGACAGTGTGTGGGGGGTTAGACAGTGTGTGGGGGGTTAGACAGTGTGGGGGTTAGACAGTGTGTTGGGGTTAGACAGTGTGTGGGGGGTTAGACAGTGTGTGGGTGGTTAGACAGTGTGTGGGGTGTTAGACAGTGTGGGGGTTAGACAGTGTGTGGGGGGTTAGACAGTGTGTGGGGGGTTAGACAGTGTGGGGGTTAGACAGTGTGTTGGGGTTAGACAGTGTGTGGGGGGTTAGACAGTGTGTGGGGGGTTAGACAGTGTGTGGGGGGTTAGACAGTGTGTGGGGGTTAGACAGTGTGTGTGGGTTAGACAGTGTGTGGAGGTTGGACAGTGTGTAGGGGGTTAGACAGAGTGTAGGGGTTTAGACAGTGTGGGGGTTAGACAGTGTGTGGGGGGTTAGACAGTGTGTGGGGGTTAGACAGTGTGTGTGGGTTAGACAGTGTGTGGAGGTTAGACAGTGTGTATGGGGTTAGACAGTGTGTGTGGGGTTAGACAGAGTGTAGGGGTTTAGACAGTGTGGGGGTTAGACAGTGTGTGGGGGGTTAGACAGTGTGTGGGGGGTTAGACAGTTTGTGGGGGTTAGAGTGTGTGTGGGTTAAACAGTGTGTGAGTTAGACAGTGTGTGTGGGTTAGACAGTGTGTGGGGGTTAGATAGTGTGTGGGGGTTAGACAGTGTCTGTGGGTTAGACAGTGTGTGGGGGTTAGAGTGTGTGTGGGTTAAACAGTGTGTGAGTTAGACAGTGTGTGTGGGTTAGACAGTGTGTGTGGGGTTAGACAGTGTGTGGGTTAGACAGTGTGTGGATGTGAGATAGTGTGTGGGGGTTAGACAGTGTGTGGGTTAGACAGTGTGTGTGGGTTAGACAGTGTGTGGGGTTTAGACAGTGTGTGGGGTTAGACAGTGTGTGGATGTGAGATAGTGTGTGGGGGTTAGACAGTGTGTGGGTTAGACAGTGTGTGTGGGTTAGACAGTGTGTGGGGTTAGACAGTGTGTGGGTTAGACAGTGTGTGGGGGGTTAGACAGTGTGTGGGGGTTAGACAGTGTGTGGGTTTAGACAGTGTGTGGGGTTTAGACAGTGTGTGGGGGTTAGACAGTGTGTGTGGGTTAGACAGTGTGTGGGGGGTTAGACAGTGTGTGGATGTGAGATAGTGTGTGGGGGTTAGACAGTGTGTGGGTTAGACAGTGTGTGTGGGTTAGACAGTGTGTGGGGTTTAGACAGTGTGTGGGGGGTTAGACAGTGTGTGTGGGTTAGACAGTGTGTGGGGGTTAGACAGTGTGTGGGGTTTAGACAGTGTGTGGGGGTTAGACAGTGTGTGGGGGTTAGACAGTGTGTGGGAGTTAGACAGTGTGTGCGGTTAGACAGTGTGTGGGGGTTAGACAGTGTGCGGGGGGTTAGACAGTGTGTGGGTTAGACAGTGTGTGTGAGTTAGACAGTGTGTGGGGGTTAGACAGTGTGTGTGGGTTAGACAGTGTGGGGGTTAGACAGTGTGTGGGGGTTAGACAGTGTGTGGGGGTTAGACAGTGTGTGGGTTAGACAGTGTGTGGGTTAGACCGTGTGTGGGGGTTAGACAGTGTGTGGGATAGACAGTGTGTGTGGGTTAGACAGTGTGTGGGTTAGACAGTGTGTAGGGGTTAGACAGTGTGTGGGGGTTAGACAGTGTGTGTGGGTTAGACAGTGTGTGGGGGTTAGACAGTGTGTGGGGGTTAGACTGTGTGTGTGGGTTAGACAGTGTGTGTGTGGGTTAGACAGTGTGTGGGGTGTGGACAGTGTGTGGGGGTTAGACAGTGTTTAGGGTTTAGACAGTGTGTGGGTTAGCCAGTGTGTGTGGGTTAGCCAGTGTGTGGGGGTTAGACAGTGTGTTGGGGTGAGACAGTGTGTGGGTTAGACAGTGTGTGGGGGTTAGACAGTGTGTGGGGTGTGGACAGTGTCTGGGGGTTAGACAGTGTGTGGGGGTTAGACAGTGTGTGTGGGTTAGACAGTGTGTGTGGTTAGTCAGTGTGTGGGGGTTAGACAGTGTGTGGGGGGGGTTAGACAGTGTGTGGGTTAGACAGTGTGTGGGAGTTCGACAGTATGTGGGGGGTTAGACAGTGTGTGGGGGGTTAGACAGTGTGTGGGGTTTAGACAGTGTGTGGGGGGTGAGACAGTGTGTAGGGGTTAGACAGAGTGTAGGGGTTTAGACAGTGTGGGGGTTAGACAGTGTGTGGGGGGTTAGACAGTGTGTGGGGGTTAGACAGTGTGTGTGGGTTATACAGTGTGTGGAGGTTAGACAGTGTGTATGGGGTTAGACAGTGTGTGTGGGGTTAGACAGAGTGTAGGGGTTTAGACAGTGTGGGGGTTAGACAGTGTGTGGGGGGTTAGACAGTGTGTGGGGGGTTAGACAGTTTGTGGGGGTTAGAGTGTGTGTGGGTTAAACAGTGTGTGAGTTAGACAGTGTGTGTGGGTTAGACAGTGTGTGGGGGTTAGATAGTGTGTGGGGGTTAGACAGTGTCTGTGGGTTAGACAGTGTGTGGGGGTTAGAGTGTGTGTGGGTTAAACAGTGTGTGAGTTAGACAGTGTGTGTGGGTTAGACAGTGTGTGTGGGGTTAGACAGTGTGTGGGTTAGACAGTGTGTGGATGTGAGATAGTGTGTGGGGGTTAGACAGTGTGTGGGTTAGACAGTGTGTGTGGGTTAGACAGTGTGTGGGGTTTAGACAGTGTGTGGGGGTTAGACAGTGTGTGGATGTGAGATAGTGTGTGGGGGTTAGACAGTGTGTGGGTTAGACAGTGTGTGTGGGTTAGACAGTGTGTGGGGTTAGACAGTGTGTGGGTTAGACAGTGTGTGGGGGGTTAGACAGTGTGTGGGGGTTAGACAGTGTGTGGGTTTAGACAGTGTGTGGGGTTTAGACAGTGTGTGGGGGTTAGACAGTGTGTGTGGGTTAGACAGTGTGTGGGGGGTTAGACAGTGTGTGGATGTGAGATAGTGTGTGGGGGTTAGACAGTGTGTGGGGGGGGTTAGACAGTGTGTGGGTTAGACAGTGTGTGGGAGTTCGACAGTATGTGGGGGGTTAGACAGTGTGTGGGGGGTTAGACAGTGTGTGGGGTTTAGACAGTGTGTGGGGGGTGAGACAGTGTGTGGGGGTTAGACAGAGTGTAGGGGTTTAGACAGTGTGGGGGTTAGACAGTGTGTGGGGGGTTAGACAGTGTGTGGGGGTTAGACAGTGTGTGTGGGTTAGACAGTGTGTGGAGGTTAGACAGTGTGTATGGGGTTAGACAGTGTGTGTGGGGTTAGACAGAGTGTAGGGGTTTAGACAGTGTGGGGGTTAGACAGTGTGTGGGGGGTTAGACAGTGTGTGGGGGGTTAGACAGTTTGTGGGGGTTAGAGTGTGTGTGGGTTAAACAGTGTGTGAGTTAGACAGTGTGTGTGGGTTAGACAGTGTGTGGGGGTTAGATAGTGTGTGGGGGTTAGACAGTGTCTGTGGGTTAGACAGTGTGTGGGGGTTAGAGTGTGTGTGGGTTAAACAGTGTGTGAGTTAGACAGTGTGTGTGGGTTAGACAGTGTGTGTGGGGTTAGACAGTGTGTGGGTTAGACAGTGTGTGGATGTGAGATAGTGTGTGGGGGTTAGACAGTGTGTGGGTTAGACAGTGTGTGTGGGTTAGACAGTGTGTGGGGTTTAGACAGTGTGTGGGGGTTAGACAGTGTGTGGATGTGAGATAGTGTGTGGGGGTTAGACAGTGTGTGGGTTAGACAGTGTGTGTGGGTTAGACAGTGTGTGGGGTTAGACAGTGTGTGGGTTAGACAGTGTGTGGGGGGTTAGACAGTGTGTGGGGGTTAGACAGTGTGTGGGTTTAGACAGTGTGTGGGGTTTAGACAGTGTGTGGGGGTTAGACAGTGTGTGTGGGTTAGACAGTGTGTGGGGGGTTAGACAGTGTGTGGATGTGAGATAGTGTGTGGGGGTTAGACAGTGTGTGGGTTAGACAGTGTGTGTGGGTTAGACAGTGTGTGGGGTTTAGACAGTGTGTGGGGGGTTAGACAGTGTGTGTGGGTTAGACAGTGTGTGGGGGTTAGACAGTGTGTGGGGTTTAGACAGTGTGTGGGGGTTAGACAGTGTGTGGGGGTTAGACAGTGTGTGGGAGTTAGACAGTGTGTGCGGGTTAGACAGTGTGTGGGGGTTAGACAGTGTGCGGGGGGTTAGACAGTGTGTGGGTTAGACAGTGTGTGTGAGTTAGACAGTGTGTGGGGGTTAGACAGTGTGTGTGGGTTAGACAGTGTGGGGGTTAGACAGTGGGTGGGGGTTAGACAGTGTGTGGGGGTTAGACAGTGTGTGGGTTAGACAGTGTGTGGGTTAGACCGTGTGTGGGGGTTAGACAGTGTGTGGGATAGACAGTGTGTGTGGGTTAGACAGTGTGTGGGTTAGACAGTGTGTAGGGGTTAGACAGTGTGTGGGGGTTAGACAGTGTGTGTGGGTTAGACAGTGTGTGGGGGTTAGACAGTGTGTGGGGGTTAGACAGTGTGTGTGGGTTAGACAGTGTGTGTGTGGGTTAGACAGTGTGTGGGGTGTGGACAGTGTGTGGGGGTTAGACAGTGTTTAGGGTTTAGACAGTGTGTGGGTTAGCCAGTGTGTGTGGGTTAGCCAGTGTGTGGGGGTTAGACAGTGTGTTGGGGTGAGACAGTGTGTGGGTTAGACAGTGTGTGGGGGTTAGACAGTGTGTGGGGTGTGGACAGTGTCTGGGGGTTAGACAGTGTGTGGGGGTTAGACAGTGTGTGTGCGTTAGACAGTGTGTGTGGTTAGTCAGTGTGTGGGGGTTAGACAGTGTGTGGGGGGGGTTAGACAGTGTGTGGGTTAGACAGTGTGTGGGAGTTCGACAGTATGTGGGGGGTTAGACAGTGTGTGGGGGGTTAGACAGTGTGTGGGGTTTAGACAGTGTGTGGGGGGTGAGACAGTGTGTGGGGGTTAGACAGTGTGTGGGTTAGACAGTGTGTGAGGGGTTAGACAGTGTGTGGGGGTTAGACAGTGTGTGGGGGGTTAGACAGTGTGTGGGGGGTTAGACAGTGGGGGGTTAGACAGTGTGTTGGGGTTAGACAGTCTGTGGGGGGTTAGACAGTGTGTGGGGGGTTTGACATTGTGTGGGGGGTTAGACAGTATGTGGGGGGTTAGACAGTGTGTGGGGGGTTAGACAGTGTGTGGGGTTTAGACAGTGTGTGGGGGGTGAGACAGTGTGTGGGGGTTAGACAGTGTGTGGGTTAGACAGTGTGTGAGGGGTTAGACAGTGTGTGGGGGTTAGACAGTGTGTGGGGGTTAGACAGTGTGTGGGGGGTTAGACAGTGTGGGGGTTAGACAGTGTGTTGGGGTTAGACAGTGTGTGGGGGGTTAGACAGTGTGTGGGGGGTTAGACATTGTGTGGGGGGTTAGACAGTGTGTGGGGTGTGGACAGTGTGTGGGGGGTTAGACAGTGTGTGGGGTGTGGACAGTGTGTGGGGGGTTAGACATTGTGTGGGGGGTTAGACAGTGTGTCGGGGTTAGACAGTGTGTGGGGGGTTAGACATTGTGTGGGGGGTTAGACATTGTGTTGGGGTTAGACAGTGTGTGGGGGTTAGACAGTGTGTGGGTTAGACAGTGTGTGTGGGTTAGACAGTGTGTGGGGTTTAGACAGTGTGTGGGGGTTAGACAGTGTGTGGATGTGAGATAGTGTGTGGGGGTTAGACAGTGTGTGGGTTAGACAGTGTGTGTGGGTTAGACAGTGTGTGGGGGTTAGACAGTGTGTGGGTTAGACAGTGTGTGGGGGGTTAGACAGTGTGTGGGGGTTAGACAGTGTGTGGTTTAGACAGTGTGTGGGGTTTAGACAGTGTGTGGGGGTTAGACAGTGTGTGTGGGTTAGACAGTGTGTGGGGGGTTAGACAGTGTGTGGATGTGAGATAGTGTGTGGGGGTTAGACAGTGTGTGGGTTAGACAGTGTGTGTGGGTTAGACAGTGTGTGGGGGTTAGACAGTGTGTGGATGTGAGATAGTGTGTGGGGGTTAGACAGTGTGTGGGTTAGACAGTGTGTGTGGGTTAGACAGTGTGTGGGGGTTAGACAGTGTGGGGGTTAGACAGTGTGTGGGGGGTTAGACAGTGTGGGGGTTAGACAGTGTGTGGGGGGTTAGACAGTGTGTGGGGGTTAGACAGTGTGTGGGTTTAGACAGTGTGTGGGGTTTAGACAGTGTGTGCGAGTTAGACAGTGTGTGTGGGTTAGACAGTGTGTGGGGTTTAGACAGTGTGTGGGGGTTAGACAGTGTGTGGATGTGAGATAGTGTGTGGGGGTTAGACAGTGTGTGGATGTGAGATAGTGTGTGGGGGTTAGACAGTGTGTGGGGGGTTAGACAGTGTGTGGGGGTTAGACAGTGTGTGTGGGTTCGACATTGTGTGGGGTTTACACAGTGTGGGGTTTAGACAGTGTGTGGGGTGTGGACAGTGTGCGGGGTAAGACACTTTGTGGGAGTTAGTCAGTGTGTGGGCGGTGAGACAGTGTGTGGGGGTTAGACAGTGTGTGGGTTAGACAGTGTGTGAGGGGTTAGACAGTGTGTGGGGGTTAGACAGTGTGTGGGGGGTTAGACAGTGTGTGGGGGTTTAGACAGTGTGTGGGGGGTGAGACAGTGTGTGGGGGTTAGACAGTGTGTGGGTTAGACAGTGTGTGAGGGGTTAGACAGTGTGTGGGGGTTAGACAGTGTGTGGGGGTTAGACAGTGTGTGGGGGGTTAGACAGTGTGTGGGGGGTTAGACAGTGTGGGGGTTAGACAGTGTGTTGGGGTTAGACAGTCTGTGGGGGGTTAGACAGTGTGTGGGGGTTTTGACATTGTGTGGGGGGTTAGACAGTATGTGGGGGGTTAGACAGTGTGTGGGGGGTTAGACAGTGTGTGGGGTTTAGACAGTGTGTGGGGGGTGAGACAGTGTGTGGGGGTGTGGACAGTGTGTGGGTTAGACAGTGTGTGAGGGGTTAGACAGTGTGTGGGGGTTAGACAGTGTGTGGGGGTTAGACAGTGTGTGGGGGGTTAGACAGTGTGGGGGTTAGACAGTGTGTTGGGGTTAGACAGTGTGTGGGGGGTTAGACAGTGTGTGGGGGGTTAGACATTGTGTGCGGGGTTAGACAGTGTGTGGGGTGTGGACAGTGTGTGGGGGGTTAGACAGTGTGTGGGGTGTGGACAGTGTGTGGGGGGTTAGACATTGTGTGGGGGGTTAGACAGTGTGTCGGGGTTAGACAGTGTGTGGGGGGTTAGACATTGTGTGGGGGGTTAGACATTGTGTTGGGGTTAGACAGTGTGTGGGGGTTAGACAGTGTGTGTGGGTTAGACAGTGTGTGGGGGTTAGACAGTGTGTGGGTTAGACAGTGTGTGGGGGGTTAGACAGTGTGTGGGGGGTTAGACAGTGTGTGGATGTGAGATAGTGTGTGGGGGTTAGACAGTGTGTGGGTTAGACAGTGTGTGTGGGTTAGACAGTGTGTGGGGTTTAGACAGTGTGTGGGGGGTTAGACAGTGTGTGTGGGTTAGATAGTGTGTGGGGGTTAGACAGTGTGTGGGGTTTAGACAGTGTGTGGGGGTTAGACAGTGTGTGGGGGTTAGACAGTGTGTGGGAGTTAGACAGTGTGTGCGGGTTAGACAGTGTGTGGGGGTTAGACAGTGTGCGGGGGGTTAGACAGTGTGTGGGTTAGACAGTGTGTGTGAGTTAGACAGTGTGTGGGGGTTAGACAGTGTGTGTGGGTTAGACAGTGTGGGGGTTAGACAGTGTGTGGGGGTTAGACAGTGTGTGGGGGTTAGACAGTGTGTGGGTTAGACAGTGTGTGGGTTAGACCGTGTGTGGGGGTTAGACAGTGTGTGGGATAGACAGTGTGTGTGGGTTAGACAGTGTGTGGGTTAGACAGTGTGTAGGGGTTAGACAGTGTGTGGGGGTTAGACAGTGTGTGTGGGTTAGACAGTGTGTGGGGGTTAGACAGTGTGTGGGGGTTAGACAGTGTGTGTGGGTTAGACAGTGTGTGTGTGGGTTAGACAGTGTGTGGGGTGTGGACAGTGTGTGGGGGTTAGACAGTGTTTAGGGTTTAGACAGTGTGTGGGTTAGCCAGTGTGTGTGGGTTAGCCAGTGTGTGGGGGTTAGACAGTGTGTTGGGGTGAGACAGTGTGTGGGTTTGACAGTGTGTGGGGGTTAGACAGTGTGTGGGGTGTGGACAGTGTCTGGGGGTTAGACAGTGTGTGGGGGTTAGACAGTGTGTGTGGGTTAGACAGTGTGTGTGGTTAGTCAGTGTGTGGGGGTTAGACAGTGTGTGGGGGGGGTTAGACAGTGTGTGGGTTAGACAGTGTGTGGGAGTTCGACAGTATGTGGGGGGTTAGACAGTGTGTGTGGGGTTAGACAGTGTGTGGGGTTTAGACAGTGTGTGGGGGGTGAGACAGTGTGTGGGGGTTAGACAGTGTGTGGGTTAGACAGTGTGTGAGGGGTTAGACAGTGTGTGGGGGTTAGACAGTGTGTGGGGGGTTAGACAGTGTGTGGGGGGTTAGACAGTGTGGGGGTTAGACAGTGTGTTGGGGTTAGACAGTGTGTGGGGGTTAGACAGTGTGTGTGGGTTAGACAGTGTGTGGGGGTTAGACAGTGTGTGGGTTAGACAGTGTGTGGGGGGTTAGACAGTGTGTGGGGGGTTAGACAGTGTGTGGATGTGAGATAGTGTGTGGGGGTTAGACAGTGTGTGGGTTAGACAGTGTGTGTGGGTTAGACAGTGTGTGGGGTTTAGACAGTGTGTGGGGGGTTAGACAGTGTGTGTGGGTTAGATAGTGTGTGGGGGTTAGACAGTGTGTGGGGTTTAGACAGTGTGTGGGGGTTAGACAGTGTGTGGGGGTTAGACAGTGTGTGGGAGTTAGACAGTGTGTGCGGGTTAGACAGTGTGTGGGGGTTAGACAGTGTGCGGGGGGTTAGACAGTGTGTGGGGGTTAGACAGTGTGTGTGAGTTAGACAGTGTGTGGGGGTTAGACAGTGTGTGTGGGTTAGACAGTGTGGGGGTTAGACAGTGTGTGGGGGTTAGACAGTGTGTGGGGGTTAGACAGTGTGTGGGTTAGACAGTGTGTGGGTTAGACCGTGTGTGGGGGTTAGACAGTGTGTGGGATAGACAGTGTGTGTGGTTTAGACAGTGTGTGGGTTAGACAGTGTGTAGGGGTTAGACAGTGTGTGGGGGTTAGACAGTGTGTGTGGGTTAGACAGTGTGTGGGGGTTAGACAGTGTGTGGGGGTTAGACAGTGTGTGTGGGTTAGACAGTGTGTGTGTGGGTTAGACAGTGTGTGGGGTGTGGACAGTGTGTGGGGGTTAGACAGTGTTTAGGGTTTAGACAGTGTGTGGGTTAGCCAGTGTGTGTGGGTTAGCCAGTGTGTGGGGGTTAGACAGTGTGTTGGGGTGAGACAGTGTGTGGGTTTGACAGTGTGTGGGGGTTAGACAGTGTGTGGGGTGTGGACAGTGTCTGGGGGTTAGACAGTGTGTGGGGGTTAGACAGTGTGTGTGGGTTAGACAGTGTGTGTGGTTAGTCAGTGTGTGGGGGTTAGACAGTGTGTGGGGGGGGTTAGACAGTGTGTGGGTTAGACAGTGTGTGGGAGTTCGACAGTATGTGGGGGGTTAGACAGTGTGTGGGGGGTTAGACAGTGTGTGGGGTTTAGACAGTGTGTGGGGGGTGAGACAGTGTGTGGGGGTTAGACAGTGTGTGGGTTAGACAGTGTGTGAGGGGTTAGACAGTGTGTGGGGGTTAGACAGTGTGTGGGGGGTTAGACAGTGTGTGGGGGGTTAGACAGTGTGGGGGTTAGACAGTGTGTTGGGGTTAGACAGTCTGTGGGGGGTTAGACAGTGTGTGGGGGGTTTGACATTGTGTGGGGGGTTAGACAGTATGTGGGGGGTTAGACAGTGTGTGGGGGGTTAGACAGTGTGTGGGGTTTAGACAGTGTGTGGGGGGTGAGACAGTGTGTGGGGGTTAGACAGTGTGTGGGTTAGACAGTGTGTGAGGGGTTAGACAGTGTGTGGGGGTTAGACAGTGTGTGGGGGTTAGACAGTGTGTGGGGGGTTAGACAGTGTGGGGGTTAGACAGTGTGTTGGGGTTAGACAGTGTGTGGGGGGTTAGACAGTGTGTGGGGGGTTAGACATTGTGTGGGGGGTTAGACAGTGTGTGGGGTGTGGACAGTGTGTGGGGGGTTAGACAGTGTGTGGGGTGTGGACAGTGTGTGGGGGGTTAGACATTGTGTGGGGGGTTAGACAGTGTGTCGGGGTTAGACAGTGTGTGGG
This sequence comes from Chiloscyllium plagiosum, assembly GCF_037043375.1. NCBI lineage: Eukaryota > Metazoa > Chordata > Chondrichthyes > Orectolobiformes > Hemiscylliidae > Chiloscyllium > Chiloscyllium plagiosum. The sequence continues at coordinate 6,408,855 of NW_028270178.1, forward strand.
GGGTTAGACATTGTGTGGGGGGTTAGACATTGTGTTGGGGTTAGACAGTGTGTGGGGGTTAGACAGTGTGTGGGTTAGACAGTGTGTGTGGGTTAGACAGTGTGTGGGGTTTAGACAGTGTGTGGGGGTTAGACAGTGTGTGGATGTGAGATAGTGTGTGGGGGTTAGACAGTGTGTGGGTTAGACAGTGTGTGTGGGTTAGACAGTGTGTGGGGGTTAGACAGTGTGTGGGTTAGACAGTGTGTGGGGGGTTAGACAGTGTGTGGGGGTTAGACAGTGTGTGGTTTAGACAGTGTGTGGGGTTTAGACAGTGTGTGGGGGTTAGACAGTGTGTGTGGGTTAGACAGTGTGTGGGGGGTTAGACAGTGTGTGGATGTGAGATAGTGTGTGGGGGTTAGACAGTGTGTGGGTTAGACAGTGTGTGTGGGTTAGACAGTGTGTGGGGGTTAGACAGTGTGTGGATGTGAGATAGTGTGTGGGGGTTAGACAGTGTGTGGGTTAGACAGTGTGTGTGGGTTAGACAGTGTGTGGGGGTTAGACAGTGTGGGGGTTAGACAGTGTGTGGGGGGTTAGACAGTGTGGGGGTTAGACAGTGTGTGGGGGGTTAGACAGTGTGTGGGGGTTAGACAGTGTGTGGGTTTAGACAGTGTGTGGGGTTTAGACAGTGTGTGCGAGTTAGACAGTGTGTGTGGGTTAGACAGTGTGTGGGGTTTAGACAGTGTGTGGGGGTTAGACAGTGTGTGGATGTGAGATAGTGTGTGGGGGTTAGACAGTGTGTGGGTTAGACAGTGTGTGTGGGTTAGACAGTGTGTGGGGGTTAGACAGTGTGTGGGTTAGACAGTGTGTGGGGGGTTAGACAGTGTGTGGGGGTTAGACAGTGTGTGGGTTTAGACAGTGTGTGGGGTTTAGACAGTGTGTGGGTTAGACAGTGTGTGGGGGTTAGACAGTGTGTGGGGGTTAGACAGTGTGTGGGGGTTAGACAGTGTGTGGGGGTTAGACAGTGTGTGGGGTTTAGACAGTGTGTGCGAGTTAGACAGTGTGTGTGGGTTAGACAGTGTGTGGGGTTTAGACAGTGTGTGGGGGTTAGACAGTGTGTGGATGTGAGATAGTGTGTGGGGGTTAGACAGTGTGTGGATGTGAGATAGTGTGTGGGGGTTAGACAGTGTGTGGGGGTTAGACAGTGTGTGGGGGGTTAGACAGTGTGTGGGGGTTAGACAGTGTGTGTGGGTTCGACATTGTGTGGGGTTTACACAGTGTGGGGTTTAGACAGTGTGTGGGGTGTGGACAGTGTGCGGGGTAAGACACTTTGTGGGAGTTAGTCAGTGTGTGGGCGGTGAGACAGTGTGTGGGGGTTAGACAGTGTGTGGGTGAGACAGTGTGTGGGGTTTAGACAGTGTGTGGGGTTTAGACAGTGTGTGGGGGTTAGACAGTGTGTGGGAGTTAGACAGTGTGTGGGGGTTAGACAATGTGTGGGTTAGACAGTGTGTGGGGTTTAGACAGTGTGTGGGGGTTAGACAGTGTGTGATGGTTAGACAGTGTGTGGGTGTTAGACAGTGTGTGGGTTAGACAGTGTGGGGTTTAGACAGTGTGGGGTTTAGACAGTGTGTGGGGGGTTAGACAGTGTGTGTGGGTTAGACAGTGTGTGGGGGTTAGACAGTGTGTGGGGTTTAGACAGTGTGTGGGGGTTAGACAGTGTGTGGGGGTTAGACAGTGTGTGGGAGTTAGACAGTGTGTGCGGGTTAGACAGTGTGTGGGGGTTAGACAGTGTGGGGGGGGTTAGACAGTGTGTGGGTTAGACAGTGTGTGTGAGTTAGACAGTGTGTGGGGGTTAGACAGTGTGTGGGTTAGACAGTGTGTGGGTTAGACCGTGTGTGGGGGTTAGACAGTGTGTGGGATAGACAGTGTGTGTGGGTTAGACAGTGTGTGGGTTAGACAGTGTGTCGGGGTTAGACAGTGTGTGGGGGTTAGACAGTGTGTGTGGGTTAGACAGTGTGTGGGGGTTAGACAGTGTGTGGGGGTTAGACAGTGTGTGTGGGCTAGACAGTGTGTGTGTGGGTTAGACAGTGTGTGGGGTGTGGACAGTGTGTGGGGGTTAGACAGTGTTTAGGGTTTAGACAGTGTGTGGGTTAGCCAGTGTGTGTGGGTTAGCCAGTGTGTGGGGGTTAGACAGTGTGTTGGGGTGAGACAGTGTGTGGGTTAGACAGTGTGTGGGGGTTAGACAGTGTGTGGGGTGTGGACAGTGTGTGGGGGTTAGACAGTGTGTGGGTGTTAGACAGTGTGTGTGGGTTAGACAGTGTGTGTGGTTAGTCAGTGTGTGGGGGTTAGACAGTGTGTGTGGGGGGTTAGACAGTGTGTGGGTTAGACAGTGTGTGGGGGTTAGACAGTATGTGGGGGGTTAGACAGTGTGTGGGGGTTAGACAGTGTGTGGGTTAGACAGTGTGTGAGGGGTTAGACAGTGTGTGGGGGTTAGACAGTGTGTGGGGGGTTAGACAGTGTGTGGGGGGTTAGACAGTGTGGGGGTTAGACAGTGTGTTGGGGTTAGACAGTGTGTGGGGGGTTAGACAGTGTGTGGGGGGTTAGACATTGTGTGGGGGGTTAGACAGTGTGTGTGTGGTTAGACAGTGTGTGGGGGGTTAGACAGTGTGTGGGGGTTAGACAGTGTGTGGGGTGTGGACAGTGTGTGGGGGTTAGACAGTGTGTGGGTGGTTAGACAGTGTGAGGGGGTTAGACAGTGTGTGTGTGGTTAGACAGTGTGTGGGGGGTTAGACAGTGTGTGGGGGTTAGACAGTGTGTGGGGTGTGGACAGTGTGTGGGGGTTAGACAGTGTGTGGGTGGTTAGACAGTGTGTGGGGGGTTAGACAGTGTGTGGGGTGTGGACAGTTTGGGGGTTAGACAGTGTGTGGGTGGTTAGACAGTGTGAGGGGGTTAGACAGTGTGTGGGTGGTTAGACAGTGTGTGGGGGGTTAGACAGTGTGTGGGGGTTAGACAGTGTGTGGGGTGTGGACAGTTTGGGGGTTAGACAGTGTGTAGGGGGAGGCGGTTACACAGTGTCTGTAGCTTTTATTCTGTCAAGGTTGATGTCGGTTTTGTGAGTAGTCTGGTGCCTGAAGTTTGAAGGTTGAGTTTGCGTTGTTGTAAGAGTGGATCATGTCGTGTTGGCTCTCTGAAATTTCAAAGACACCGGTTGATTCTCAGCTAGTCGATTTGTCTCAGTATTTTAGAGCTACCTTCTGTGAGGTCGATATGATGGGCTTCGCCCAGGATGGGCTTATGTCATCTAAATGGTTCTGTCGTGACAGAGGGAACACACCAATACCTCCATTTTGAAGATAGTTTCGTAAAGATTCTTCAGACCCTGCGATGTGTTGTTCAGAACAATCCTGGCTCGATTGGGACGTCTGCTCAGGAAGCTGTCCAAACATTTCTTGTAGACGCAGAATCTGGTGCCCGCCATGGACTGCAAAGTGGAAACTACGTCAGCGCTGCGGGCAATAATCTCATCACCTTCTCCTGGGTTCAATATCACGGCTCCCCAGGGTGAGACCAGACCATGGGTTCTGGGGCGAGACACGGGTTTCAGCAGTGCACGCAGAACCGGGAAAAGGGCATCGCATCACAGACTGGACAGGGGATCGATGACCAGGCATGGCATGAACATTTGGACAGGGATCACGGAGGGGCATGCAACCAGGGATTCACTGGGGAGACCAGACTAAAACACGGAGCGTGTGATTGGACAAGGAGAGTGTGATTGGATACGGAGCGTGTGATTGGACACAGAGAGTGTGATTGGACACGGAGTGTGTGATTGGACACGGAGACTGTGATTGGATACGGAGAGTGTGATTGGACACGGAGCGTGTGATTGGACACAGAGCGTGTGATAGGACACGGAGAGTGTGATTGGACACGGAGAGTGTGATTGGACACGGAGTGTGTGATTGGACACGGAGAGTGTGATAGGACACGGAGACTGTGATTGGATACGGAGAGTGTGATTGGACACGGAGCGTGTGATTGGACACAGAGAGTGTGATTGGATACGGAGAGTGTGATTGGATACGGAGAGAGTGATTGGACACAGAGAGTGTGATAGGACACGGAGAGTGTGATTGGACACGGTGAGTGTGATTGGATACGGAGAGTGTGATTGGACACGGAGAGTGTGATTGGACACGGTGAGTGTGATTGGATACGGAGAGTGTGATTGGACACGGAGAGTGTGATTGGACACGGTGAGTGTGATTGGATACGGAGAGTGTGATTGGATACGGAGAGTGTGATTGGACACGGATTGTGTGATTGGATACGGAGAGTGTGATTGGACACGGTGAGTGTGATTGGATACGGACAGTGTGATTGGACACGGAGAGTGTGATTGAACACGGAGAGTGTGATTGGATACGGAGAGTGTGATTGGACACGGTGAGTGTGATTGGATACGGACAGTGTGATTGGACACGGAGAGTGTGATTGGATACGGAGAGTGTGATTGGATACGGAGAGTGTGATTGAACACGGAGAGTGTGATTGGATACGGAGAGTGTGATTGGATACGGAGGGTGTGATTGGACACGGAGAGTGTGATTGGATACGGAGAGTGTGATTGGATACGGAGTGTGATTGGACACGGAGAGTGTGATTGGATACGGAGAGTGTGATTGGACACGGAGAGTGTGACTGGACACGGAGTGTGTGATTGGATACGGAGAGTGTGATTGGACACGGAGTGTGTGATTGGATACGGAGAGTGTGATTGGACACGGAGAGTGTGATTGGATACGGAGAGTGTGACTGGATACGGAGAGTGTGATTGGACACGGTGAGTGTGATTGGACACGGAGAGTGTGATTGGACACGGAGAGTGTGATTGGACACGGATTGTGTGATTGGATACGGAGAGTGTGATTGGATACGGAGAGTGTGATTGGACACGGTGAGTGTGATTGGATACGGACAGTGTGATTGGACACGGAGAGTGTGATTGGATACGGAGAGTGTGATTGAACACGGAGAGTGTGATTGGATATGGAGAGTGTGATTGGACACGGTGAGTGTGATTGGATACGGACAGTGTGATTGGACACGGAGAGTGTGATTGGACACGGAGAGTGTGATTGGATACGGAGAGTGTGATTGGACACGGAGAGTGTGATTGGACACGGAGAGTGTGATTGGATACGGAGAGTGTGATTGGACACGGTGAGTGTGATTGGATACGGAGAGTGTGATTGGACACGGAGAGTGTGATTGGATACGGAGAGTGTGATTGGATACGGAGTGTGATTGGATACAGAGAGTATGATTGGATACGGAGAGTGTGATTGGATACGGAGTGTGATTGGATACAGAGAGTGTGATTGGACACGGAGAGTGTGATTGGACACGGAGAGTGTGATTGGATACGGAGAGTGTGATTGGACACGGAGAGTGTGATTGGACACGGAGAGTGTGATTGGATACGGAGAGTGTGATTGGACACGGTGAGTGTGATTGGACACGGTGAGTGTGATTGGATACGGAGAGTGTGATTGGACACGGAGAGTGTGATTGGATACGGAGAGTGTGATTGGATACGGAGTGTGATTGGATACAGAGAGTATGATTGGATACGGAGAGTGTGATTGGATACGGAGTGTGATTGGATACAAAGAGTGTGATTGGACACGGAGAGTGTGATTGGACACGGAGAGTGTGATTGGATACAGAGAGTGTGATTGGACACGGAGAGTGTGATTGGATACGGAGAGTGTGATTGGATACAGAGAGTGTGATTGGACACGGAGAGTGTGATTGGATACGGAGAGTGTGATTGGTCATGGAGTGTGATTGGATACGGAGAGTGCGATTGGATACGGAGTGTGATTGGTTACGGAGAGTGTGATTGGACACGGAGAGTGTGATTGGTCATGGAGTGTGATTGGATACGGAGAGTGCGATTGGATACGGAGTGTGATTGGTTGCGGAGAGTGTGATTGGACACGGAGAGTGTGATTGGATACGGAGTGTGTGATTGGATACGAAGAGTGTGATTGGATACGGAGAGTGTGTTTGGATACAGAGAGTGTGATTGGATACGGAGAGTGTGATTGGATACAGAGAGTGTGATTGGATACAGAGAGTGTGATTGGATACGGACTGTGATTGGATACGGAGAGTGCGATTGGATACGGAGTGTGATTGGTTACGGAGAGTGTGATTGGGCACGGAGAGTGTGATTGGATGCGGAGAGTGTGATTGGATACGGAGTGTGTGATTGGATACGGAGAGTGTGATTGGATACGGAGAGTGTGATTGGATACAGAGAGTGTGATTGGATACGGAGAGTGTGATTGGATACAGAGAGTGTGATTGGATACAGAGAGTGTGATTGGACACGGAGAGTGTGATTGGATACGGAGAGTGTGATTGGACACGGAGAGTGTGATTGGATACGGAGAGTGTGATTGGACACGGAGAGTGTGATTGGACACGGAGAGTGTGATTGGATACGGAGAGTGTGATTGGACACGGTGAGTGTGATTGGATACAGAGAGTGTGATTGGACACGGAGAGTGTGATTGGATACGGAGAGTGTGATTGGATACGGAGTGTGATTGGATACAGAGAGTATGATTGGATACGGAGAGTGTGATTGGAAACGGAGTGTGATTAGATACAGAGAGTGTGATTGGACACGGAGAGTGTGATTGGACACGGAGAGTGTGATTGGATACAGAGAGTGTGATTGGACACGGAGAGTGTGATTGGACACGGAGAGTGTGATTGGATACGGAGAGTGTGATTGGACACGGTGAGTGTGATTGGACACGGTGAGTGTGATTGGACACAGTGAGTGTGATTGGATACGGAGAGTGTGATTGGACACGGAGAGTGTGATTGGATACGGAGAGTGTGATTGGATACGGAGTGTGATTGGATACAGAGAGTATGATTGGATACGGAGAGTGTGATTGGATACGGAGTGTGATTGGATACAGAGAGTGTGATTGGACACGGAGAGTGTGATTGGACACGGAGAGTGTGATTGGATACGGAGAGTGTGATTGGACACGGAGAGTGTGATTGGATACAGAGAGTGTGATTGGATACGGAGAGTGTGATTGGATACAGAGAGTGTGATTGGACACGGAGAGTGTGATTGGATACGGAGAGTGTGATTGGTCATGGAGTGTGATTGGATACGGAGAGTGCGATTGGATACGGAGTGTGATTGGTTACGGAGAGTGTGATTGGACACGGAGAGTGTGATTGGATGCGGAGAGTGTGATTGGATACGGAGTGTGTGATTGGATACGGAGAGTGTGATTGGATACGGAGAGTGTGATTGGATACAGAGAGTGTGATTGGATACGGAGAGTGTGATTGGATACAGAGAGTGTGATTGGATACAGAGAGTGTGATTGGATACGGACTGTGATTGGATACGGAGTGTGATTGGATACGGAGAGTGTGATTGGATACGGACTGTGATTGGATACGGAGTGTGATTGGACACGGAGAGTGTGATTGGACACGGAGAGTGTGATTGGATACGGAGAGTGTGATTGGATACGGAGTGTGATTGGACACGGAGAGTGTGATTGGACACGGAGAGTGTGAATGCATACGGAGAGTGTGATTGGACACGGAGAGTGTGATTGGATATAGAGAGTGTGATTGGATACGGAGAGTGTGATTGGATACGGACTGTGATTGGACACGTAGAGTTGTGATTGAATACGGAGAGTGTGATTGGATACGGAGTGTGATTGGACACGGAGAGTGTGATTGGATACGGAGAGTGTGATTGGATACGGAGTGTGATTGGACACGGAGAGTGTGATTGGATACGGAGAGTGTGATTGGATACGGAGAGTGTGATTGGTCACGGAGAGTGTGATTGGTCACGGAGAGTGTGATTGGATACGGAGTGTGTGATTGGTCACGGAGAATGTGATTGGATACGGAGAGTGTGATTGGACATGGAGTGTGATTGGACACGGAGTGTGTGATTGGACACGGAGAGTGTGATTGGACACGGAGAGTGTGATTGGACACGGAGAATGTGATTGCATACGGAGAGTGTGATTGGACACGGAGAGTGTGATTGGATACGGAGAGTGTGATTGGACACGGAGAGTGTGATTGGACACGGAGAGTGTGATTGGATACGGAGAGTTTGATTGGACACTTAGAGTTTGATTGGATATGGAGAGTGTGATTGGATACGGAGAGTGTGATTGGACACGGAGAGTGTGATTGGATATGGAGAGTGTTATAGGACATGGAGCGTGTGATTGGATACGGAGAGTGTGATTGGATACGGAGAGTGTGATTGATCATGGAGTGTGATTGGACACGGAGAGTGTGATTGGATACAGAGAGTGTGATTGGATATGGAGTGTGTGATTGGACACGGAGAGTGTGATTGGATCCGGAGAGTGTGATTAGACACGGAGAGTGTGATTGGATACGGAGAGTGTGATTGGATACAGAGAGTGTGATTGGACACGGAGAGTGTGATTGGACACGGAGTGTGATTGGATACGGAGAGTGTGATTGGACACGGAGAGGGTGATTGGTTACGGAGATTGTGATTGGACACGGAGAGTGTGATTGGATACGGAGCGTGTGATTGGACACGGAGTGTGTGATTGGACACGGAGAGTGTGATTGGACACGGAGTGTGTGATTGGATACGGAGCGTGTGATTGGACACGGAGAGTGGGATTGGACACGGAGAGTGTGATTGGATACGGAGCGTGTGATTGGACACGGAGTGTGAGATTGGACACGGAGAGTGTGATTGGATACGGAGAGTGTGATTGGACAAGGTGAGTGTGATTGGACACGGAGTGTGTGATTGGACACGGAGAGTGTGATTAGATACGGAGTGTGATTGGATACGGAGAGTGTGATTGGATACGGAGAGTGTGATTGGAAACGGTGAGTGTGATTGGACACGGAGAGTGTGATTGGACACGGAGTGTGATTGGACACGGAGAGTGTGATTGGATTCGGAGTGTGATTGGATTCGGAGAGTGTGATTGGACACGGAGAGTGTGATTGGACACGGAGAGTGTGATTGGATACGGAGAGTGTGATTGGACACGGTGAGTGTGATTGGATAGGGAGAGTGTGATTGGACACGGAGAGTGTGATTGGACACGGAGAGTGTGATTGGATACAGAGCGTGTGATTGGACACGGAGAGTGTGATTGGACACGGAGAGTGTGATTGGATACGGAGAGTGTGATTGGATACGGAGAGTGTGATTGGACACGGAGAGTGTGATTGGATACAGAGTGTGAGATTGGACACGGAGAGTGTGATTGGATACGGAGAGTGTGATTGGACACGGAGAGTGTGATTGGACACGGAGAGTGTGATTGGATACGGAGAGTGTGATTGGATACGGAGAGTGTGATTGAACACGGAGAGTGTGATTGGATACGGAGAGTGTGATTGGATACGGAGGGTGTGATTGGACACGGAGAGTGTGATTGGATACGGAGAGTGTGATTGGATACGGAGTGTGATTGGACACGGAGAGTGTGATTGGATACGGAGAGTGTGATTGGACACGGAGAGTGTGATTGGATACGGAGAGTGTGACTGGATACGGAGAGTGTGATTGGACACGGTGAGTGTGATTGGACACGGAGAGTGTGATTGGACACGGAGAGTGTGATTGGACACGGATTGTGTGATTGGATACGGAGAGTGTGATTGGATACGGAGAGTGTGATTGGACACGGAGTGTGTGATTGGAAACGGAGAGTGTGATTGGACACGGAGAGTGTGATTGGATACGGAGAGTGTGACTGGATACGGAGAGTGTGATTGGACACGGTGAGTGTGATTGGACACGGAGAGTGTGATTGGACACGGAGAGTGTGATTGGACACGGATTGTGTGATTGGATACGGAGAGTGTGATTGGATACGGAGAGTGTGATTGGACACGGTGAGTGTGATTGGATACGGACAGTGTGATTGGACACGGAGAGTGTGATTGGATACGGAGAGTGTGATTGAACACGGAGAGTGTGATTGGATATGGAGAGTGTCATTGGACACGGTGAGTGTGATTGGATACGGACAGTGTGATTGGACACGGAGAGTGTGATTGGACACGGAGAGTGTGATTGGACACGGAGAGTGTGATTGGATACGGAGAGTGTGATTGGACACGGTGAGTGTGATTGGATACGGAGAGTGTGATTGGACACGGAGAGTGTGATTGGATACGGAGAGTGTGATTGGATACGGAGTGTGATTGGATACAGAGAGTATGATTGGATACGGAGAGTGTGATTGGATACGGAGTGTGATTGGATACAGAGAGTGTGATTGGACACGGAGAGTGTGATTGGATACGGAGAGTGTGATTGGACACGGAGAGTGTGATTGGATACGGAGAGTGTGATTGGACACGGTGAGTGTGATTGGACACGGTGAGTGTGATTGGATACGCAGAGTGTGATTGGACACGGAGAGTGTGATTGGATACGGAGAGTGTGATTGGATACGGAGTGTGATTGGATACAGAGAGTATGATTGGATACGGAGAGTGTGATTGGATACGGAGTGTGATTGGATACAAAGAGTGTGATTGGACACGGAGAGTGTGATTGGACACGGAGAGTGTGATTGGATACAGAGAGTGTGATTGGACACGGAGAGTGTGATTGGATACGGAGAGTGTGATTGGATACAGAGAGTGTGATTGGACACGGAGAGTGTGATTGGATACGGAGAGTGTGATTGGTCATGGAGTGTGATTGGATACGGAGAGTGCGATTGGATACGGAGTGTGATTGGTTACGGAGAGTGTGATTGGACACGGAGAGTGTGATTGGTCATGGAGTGTGATTGGATACGGAGAGTGCGATTGGATACGGAGTGTGATTGGTTACGGAGAGTGTGATTGGACACGGAGAGTGTGATTGGATACGGAGTGTGTGATTGGATACGAAGAGTGTGATTGGATACGGAGAGTGTGTTTGGATACAGAGAGTGTGATTGGATACGGAGAGTGTGATTGGATACAGAGAGTGTGATTGGATACAGAGAGTGTGATTGGATACGGACTGTGATTGGATACGGAGAGTGCGATTGGATACGGAGTGTGATTGGTTACGGAGAGTGTGATTGGGCACGGAGAGTGTGATTGGATGCGGAGAGTGTGATTGGATACGGAGTGTGTGATTGGATACGGAGAGTGTGATTGGATACGGAGAGTGTGATTGGATACAGAGAGTGTGATTGGATACGGAGAGTGTGATTGGATACAGAGAGTGTGATTGGATACAGAGAGTGTGATTGGACACGGAGAGTGTGATTGGATACGGAGAGTGTGATTGGACACGGAGAGTGTGATTGGATACGGAGAGTGTGATTGGACACGGAGAGTGTGATTGGACACGGAGAGTGTGATTGGATACGGAGAGTGTGATTGGACACGGTGAGTGTGATTGGATACAGAGAGTGTGATTGGACACGGAGAGTGTGATTGGATACGGAGCGTGTGATTGGATACGGAGTGTGATTGGATACAGAGAGTATGATTGGATACGGAGAGTGTGATTGGATACGGAGTGTGATTAGATACAGAGAGTGTGATTGGACACGGAGAGTGTGATTGGATACGGAGAGTGTGATTGGACACGGAGAGTGTGATTGGACACGGAGAGTGTGATTGGACACGGAGAGTGTGATTGGATACAGAGAGTGTGATTGGACACGGAGAGTGTGATTGGACACGGAGAGTGTGATTGGATACGGAGAGTGTGATTGGACACGGTGAGTGTGATTGGACACAGTGAGTGTGATTGGATACGGAGAGTGTGATTGGACACGGAGAGTGTGATTGGATACGGAGACTGTGATTGGATACGGAGTGTGATTGGATACAGAGAGTATGATTGGATACGGAGAGTGTGATTGGATACGGAGTGTGATTGGATACAGAGAGTGTGATTGGACACGGAGAGTGTGATTGGACACGGAGAGTGTGATTGGATACGGAGAGTGTGATTGGACACGGAGAGTGTGATTGGACACGGAGAGTGTGATTGGATACAGAGAGTGTGATTGGATACGGAGAGTGTGATTGGATACAGAGAGTGTGATTGGACACGGAGAGTGTGATTGGATACGGAGAGTGTGATTGGTCACGGAGTGTGATTGGATACGGAGAGTGCGATTGGATACGGAGTGTGATTGGTTACGGAGAGTGTGATTGGACACGGAGAGTGTGATTGGATGCGGAGAGTGTGATTGGATACGGAGTGTGTGATTGGATACGGAGAGTGTGATTGGATACGGAGAGTGTGATTGGATACAGAGAGTGTGATTGGATACGGAGAGTGTGATTGGATACAGAGAGTGTGATTGGATACAGAGAGTGTGATTGGATACGGACTGTGATTGGATACGGAGTGTGATTGGATACGGAGAGTGTGATTGGACACGGAGAGTGTGATTGGACACGGAGAGTGTGATTGGACACGGTGAGTGTGATTGGATACGGACAGTGTGATTGGACACGGAGAGTGTGATTGGATACGGAGAGTGTGATTGAACACGGAGAGTGTGATTGGATATGGAGAGTGTGATTGGACACGGTGAGTGTGATTGGATACGGACAGTGTGATTGGACACGGAGAGTGTGATTGGACACGGAGAGTGTGATTGGATACGGAGAGTGTGATTGGACACGGAGAGTGTGATTGGACACGGAGAGTGTGATTGGATACGGAGAGTGTGATTGGACACGGTGAGTGTGATTGGATACGGAGAGTGTGATTGGACACGGAGAGTGTGATTGGATACGGAGAGTGTGATTGGATACGGAGTGTGATTGGATACAGAGAGTATGATTGGATACGGAGAGTGTGATTGGATACGGAGTGTGATTGGATACAGAGAGTGTGATTGGACACGGAGAGTGTGATTGGACACGGAGAGTGTGATTGGATACGGAGAGTGTGATTGGACACGGAGAGTGTGATTGGACACGGAGAGTGTGATTGGATACGGAGAGTGTGATTGGACACGGTGAGTGTGATTGGACACGGTGAGTGTGATTGGATACGGAGAGTGTGATTGGACACGGAGAGTGTGATTGGATACGGAGAGTGTGATTGGATACGGAGTGTGATTGGATACAGAGAGTATGATTGGATACGGAGAGTGTGATTGGATACGGAGTGTGATTGGATACAAAGAGTGTGATTGGACACGGAGAGTGTGATTGGACACGGAGAGTGTGATTGGATACAGAGAGTGTGATTGGACACGGAGAGTGTGATTGGATACGGAGAGTGTGATTGGATACAGAGAGTGTGATTGGACACGGAGAGTGTGATTGGATACGGAGAGTGTGATTGGTCATGGAGTGTGATTGGATACGGAGAGTGCGATTGGATACGGAGTGTGATTGGTTACGGAGAGTGTGATTGGACACGGAGAGTGTGATTGGTCATGGAGTGTGATTGGATACGGAGAGTGCGATTGGATACGGAGTGTGATTGGTTACGGAGAGTGTGATTGGACACGGAGAGTGTGATTGGATACGGAGTGTGTGATTGGATACGAAGAGTGTGATTGGATACGGAGAGTGTGTTTGGATACAGAGAGTGTGATTGGATACGGAGAGTGTGATTGGATACAGAGAGTGTGATTGGATACAGAGAGTGTGATTGGATACGGACTGTGATTGGATACGGAGAGTGCGATTGGATACGGAGTGTGATTGGTTACGGAGAGTGTGATTGGGCACGGAGAGTGTGATTGGATGCGGAGAGTGTGATTGGATACGGAGTGTGTGATTTAATACGGAGAGTGTGATTGGATACGGAGATTGTGATTGGATACAGAGAGTGTGATTGGATACGGAGAGTGTGATTGGATACAGAGAGTGTGATTGGATACAGAGAGTGTGATTGGACACGGAGAGTGTGATTGGACACGGAGAGTGTGATTGGATACGGAGAGTGTGATTGGACACGGAGAGTGTGATTGGATACGGAGAGTGTGATTGGACACGGAGAGTGTGATTGGACACGGAGAGTGTGATTGGATACGGAGAGTGTGATTGGACACGGTGAGTGTGATTGGATACAGAGAGTGTGATTGGACACGGAGAGTGTGATTGGATACGGAGAGTGTGATTGGATACGGAGTGTGATTGGATACAGAGAGTATGATTGGATACGGAGAGTGTGATTGGATACGGAGTGTGATTAGATACAGAGAGTGTGATTGGACACGGAGAGTGTGATTGGACACGGAGAGTGTGATTGGATACAGAGAGTGTGATTGGACACGGAGAGTGTGATTGGACACGGAGAGTGTGATTGGATACGGAGAGTGTGATTGGACACGGTGAGTGTGATTGGACACAGTGAGTGTGATTGGATACGGAGAGTGTGATTGGACACGGAGAGTGTGATTGGATACGGAGAGTGTGATTGGATACGGAGTGTGATTGGATACAGAGAGTATGATTGGATACGGAGAGTGTGATTGGATACGGAGTGTGATTGGATACAGAGAGTGTGATTGGACACGGAGAGTGTGATTGGACACGGAGAGTGTGATTGGATACGGAGAGTGTGATTGGACACGGAGAGTGTGATTGGATACAGAGAGTGTGATTGGATACGGAGAGTGTGATTGGATACAGAGAGTGTGATTGGACACGGAGAGTGTGATTGGATACGGAGAGTGTGATTGGTCATGGAGTGTGATTGGATATGGAGAGTGCGATTGGATACGGAGTGTGATTGGTTACGGAGAGTGTGATTGGACACGGAGAGTGTGATTGGATGCGGAGAGTGTGATTGGATACGGAGTGTGTGATTGGATACGGAGAGTGTGATTGGATACGGAGAGTGTGATTGGATACAGAGAGTGTGATTGGATACGGAGAGTGTGATTGGATACAGAGAGTGTGATTGGATACAGAGAGTGTGATTGGATACGGACTGTGATTGGATACGGAGTGTGATTGGATACGGAGAGTGTGATTGGACACGGAGAGTGTGATTGGACACGGAGAGTGTGATTGGATACGGAGAGTGTGATTGGATACGGAGTGTGATTGGACACGGAGAGTGTGATTGGACACGGAGAGTGTGAATGCATACGGAGAGTGTGATTGGGCACGGAGAGTGTGATTGGATATAGAGAGTGTGATTGGATACGGAGAGTGTGATTGGATACGGACTGTGATTGGACACGTAGAGTTGTGATTGAATACGGAGAGTGTGATTGGATACGGAGTGTGATTGGACACGGAGAGTGTGATTGGATACGGAGAGTGTGATTCGATACGGAGTGTGATTGGACACGGAGAGTGTGATTGGATACGGTGAGTGTGATTGGATACGGAGAGTGTGATTGGTCACGGAGAGTGTGATTGGTCACGGAGAGTGTGATTGGATACGGAGTGTGTGATTGGTCACGGAGAGTGTGATTGGACACGGAGAGTGTGATTGGACATGGAGTGTGATTGGACACGGAGTGTGTGATTGGACACGGAGAGTGTGATTGGACACGGAGAGTGTGATTGGACACGGAGAATGTGATTGCATACGGAGAGTGTGATTGGACACGGAGAGTGTGATTGGATACGGAGAGTGTGATTGGACACGGAGAGTGTGATTGGACACGGAGAGTGTGATTGGATACGGAGAGTTTGATTGGACACTTAGAGTTTGATTGGATATGGAGAGTGTGATTGGATACGGAGAGTGTGATTGGACACGGAGAGTGTGATTGGATATGGAGAGTGTTATAGGACATGGAGCGTGTGATTGGATACGGAGAGTGTGATTGGATACGGAGAGTGTGATTGATCATGGAGTGTGATTGGACACGGAGAGTGTGATTGGATACAGAGAGTGTGATTGGATATGGAGTGTGTGATTGGACACGGAGAGTGTGATTGGATCCGGAGAGTGTGATTAGACACGGAGAGTGTGATTGGATACGGAGAGTGTGATTGGATACAGAGAGTGTGATTGGACACGGAGAGTGTGATTGGACACGGAGTGTGATTGGATACGGAGAGTGTGATTGGACACGGAGAGGGTGATTGGTTACGGAGATTGTGATTGGACACGGAGAGTGTGATTGGATACGGAGCGTGTGATTGGACACGGAGTGTGTGATTGGACACGGAGAGTGTGATTGGACACGGAGTGTGTGATTGGATACGGAGCGTGTGATTGGACACGGAGAGTGGGATTGGACACGGAGAGTGTGATTGGATACGGAGCGTGTGATTGGACACGGAGTGTGAGATTGGACACGGAGAGTGTGATTGGATACGGAGAGTGTGATTGGACAAGGTGAGTGTGATTGGACACGGAGTGTGTGATTGGACACGGAGAGTGTGATTAGATACGGAGTGTGATTGGATACGGAGAGTGTGATTGGATACGGAGAGTGTGATTGGAAACGGTGAGTGTGATTGGACACGGAGAGTGTGATTGGACACGGAGTGTGATTGGACACGGAGAGTGTGATTGGATTCGGAGTGTGATTGGATTCGGAGAGTGTGATTGGACACGGAGAGTGTGATTGGACACGGAGAGTGTGATTGGATACGGAGAGTGTGATTGGACACGGTGAGTGTGATTGGATAGGGAGAGTGTGATTGGACACGGAGAGTGTGATTGGACACGGAGAGTGTGATTGGATACAGAGCGTGTGATTGGACACGGAGAGTGTGATTGGACACGGAGAGTGTGATTGGATACGGAGAGTGTGATTGGATACGGAGAGTGTGATTGGACACGGAGAGTGTGATTGGATACAGAGTGTGAGATTGGACACGGAGAGTGTGATTGGATACGGAGAGTGTGATTGGACACGGAGAGTATGATTGGACACGGAGAGTGTGATTGGATACGGAGAGTGTGATTGGATACGGAGAGTGTGATTGAACACGGAGAGTGTGATTGGATACGGAGAGTGTGATTGGATACGGAGGGTGTGATTGGACACGGAGAGTGTGATTGGATACGGAGAGTGTGATTGGATACGGAGAGTGTGATTGGACACGGAGAGTGTGATTGGACACGGAGAGTGTGATTGGATACAGAGTGTGAGATTGGACACGGAGAGTGTGATTGGATACGGAGAGTGTGATTGGACACGGAGAGTATGATTGGACACGGAGAGTGTGATTGGATACGGAGAGTGTGATTGGATACGGAGAGTGTGATTGAACACGGAGAGTGTGATTGGATACGGAGAGTGTGATTGGATACGGAGGGTGTGATTGGACACGGAGAGTGTGATTGGATACGGAGAGTGTGATTGGATACGGAGTGTGATTGGACACGGAGAGTGTGATTGGATACGGAGAGTGTGATTGGACACGGAGAGTGTGATTGGATACGGAGAGTGTGACTGGATACGGAGAGTGTGATTGGACACGGTGAGTGTGATTGGACACGGAGAGTGTGATTGGACACGGAGAGTGTGATTGGACACGGATTGTGTGATTGGATACGGAGAGTGTGATTGGATACGGAGAGTGTGATTGGACACGGAGTGTGTGATTGGAAACGGAGAGTGTGATTGGACACGGAGAGTGTGATTGGATACGGAGAGTGTGACTGGATACGGAGAGTGTGATTGGACACGGTGAGTGTGATTGGACACGGAGAGTGTGATTGGACACGGAGAGTGTGATTGGACACGGATTGTGTGATTGGATACGGAGAGTGTGATTGGATACGGAGAGTGTGATTGGACACGGTGAGTGTGATTGGATACGGACAGTGTGATTGGACACGGAGAGTGTGATTGGATACGGAGAGTGTGATTGAACACGGAGAGTGTGATTGGATATGGAGAGTGTGATTGGACACGGTGAGTGTGATTGGATACGGACAGTGTGATTGGACACGGAGAGTGTGATTGGACACGGAGAGTGTGATTGGATACGGAGAGTGTGATTGGACACGGAGAGTGTGATTGGACACGGAGAGTGTGATTGGATACGGAGAGTGTGATTGGACACGGTGAGTGTGATTGGATACGGAGAGTGTGATTGGACACGGAGAGTGTGATTGGATACGGAGAGTGTGATTGGATACGGAGTGTGATTGGATACAGAGAGTATGATTGGATACGGAGAGTGTGATTGGATACGGAGTGTGATTGGATACAGAGAGTGTGATTGGATACGGAGAGTGTGATTGGATACGGAGAGTGTGATTGGACACGGAGAGTGTGATTGGATACGGAGAGTGTGATTGGACACGGTGAGTGTGATTGGACACGGTGAGTGTGATTGGATACGCAGAGTGTGATTGGACACGGAGAGTGTGATTGGATACGGAGAGTGTGATTGGATACGGAGTGTGATTGGATACAGAGAGTATGATTGGATACGGAGAGTGTGATTGGATACGGAGTGTGATTGGATACAAAGAGTGTGATTGGACACGGAGAGTGTGATTGGACACGGAGAGTGTGATTGGATACAGAGAGTGTGATTGGACACGGAGAGTGTGATTGGATACGGAGAGTGTGATTGGACACGGAGAGTGTGATTGGACACGGAGAGTGTGACTGGATACGGAGAGTGTGATTGGACACGGTGAGTGTGATTGGACACGGAGAGTGTGATTGGACACGGAGAGTGTGATTGGACACGGATTGTGTGATTGGATACGGAGAGTGTGATTGGATACGGAGAGTGTGATTGGACACGGTGAGTGTGATTGGATACGGACAGTGTGATTGGACACGGAGAGTGTGATTGGATACGGAGAGTGTGATTGAACACGGAGAGTGTGATTGGATATGGAGAGTGTGATTGGACACGGTGAGTGTGATTGGATACGGACAGTGTGATTGGACACGGAGAGTGTGATTGGACACGGAGAGTGTGATTGGACACGGAGAGTGTGATTGGATACGGAGAGTGTGATTGGACACGGTGAGTGTGATTGGATACGGAGAGTGTGATTGGACACGGAGAGTGTGATTGGATACGGAGAGTGTGATTGGATACGGAGTGTGATTGGATACAGAGAGTATGATTGGATACGGAGAGTGTGATTGGATACGGAGTGTGATTGGATACAGAGAGTGTGATTGGACACGGAGAGTGTGATTGGATACGGAGAGTGTGATTGGACACGGAGAGTGTGATTGGATACGGAGAGTGTGATTGGACACGGTGAGTGTGATTGGACACGGTGAGTGTGATTGGATACGCAGAGTGTGATTGGACACGGAGAGTGTGATTGGATACGGAGAGTGTGATTGGATACGGAGTGTGATTGGATACAGAGAGTATGATTGGATACGGAGAGTGTGATTGGATACGGAGTGTGATTGGATACAAAGAGTGTGATTGGACACGGAGAGTGTGATTGGACACGGAGAGTGTGATTGGATACAGAGAGTGTGATTGGACACGGAGAGTGTGATTGGATACGGAGAGTGTGATTGGATACAGAGAGTGTGATTGGACACGGAGAGTGTGATTGGATACGGAGAGTGTGATTGGTCATGGAGTGTGATTGGATACGGAGAGTGCGATTGGATACGGAGTGTGATTGGTTACGGAGAGTGTGATTGGACACGGAGAGTGTGATTGGTCATGGAGTGTGATTGGATACGGAGAGTGCGATTGGATACGGAGTGTGATTGGTTACGGAGAGTGTGATTGGACACGGAGAGTGTGATTGGATACGGAGTGTGTGATTGGATACGAAGAGTGTGATTGGATACGGAGAGTGTGTTTGGATACAGAGAGTGTGATTGGATACGGAGAGTGTGATTGGATACAGAGAGTGTGATTGGATACAGAGAGTGTGATTGGATACGGACTGTGATTGGATACGGAGAGTGCGATTGGATACGGAGTGTGATTGGTTACGGAGAGTGTGATTGGGCACGGAGAGTGTGATTGGATGCGGAGAGTGTGATTGGATACGGAGTGTGTGATTGGATACGGAGAGTGTGATTGGATACGGAGAGTGTGATTGGATACAGAGAGTGTGATTGGATACGGAGAGTGTGATTGGATACAGAGAGTGTGATTGGATACAGAGAGTGTGATTGGACACGGAGAGTGTGATTGGATACGGAGAGTGTGATTGGACACGGAGAGTGTGATTGGATACGGAGAGTGTGATTGGACACGGAGAGTGTGATTGGACACGGAGAGTGTGATTGGATACGGAGAGTGTGATTGGACACGGTGAGTGTGATTGGATACAGAGAGTGTGATTGGACACGGAGAGTGTGATTGGATACGGAGAGTGTGATTGGATACGGAGTGTGATTGGATACAGAGAGTATGATTGGATACGGAGAGTGTGATTGGATACGGAGTGTGATTAGATACAGAGAGTGTGATTGGACACGGAGAGTGTGATTGGATACGGAGAGTGTGATTGGACACGGAGAGTGTGATTGGACACGGAGAGTGTGATTGGACACGGAGAGTGTGATTGGATACAGAGAGTGTGATTGGACACGGAGAGTGTGATTGGACACGGTGAGTGTGATTGGACACAGTGAGTGTGATTGGATACGGAGAGTGTGATTGGACACGGAGAGTGTGATTGGATACGGAGAGTGTGATTGGATACGGAGTGTGATTGGATACAGAGAGTATGATTGGATACGGATAGTGTGATTGGATACGGAGAGTGTGATTGGATACAGAGAGTGTGATTGGACACGGAGAGTGTGATTGGACACGGAGAGTGTGATTGGATACGGAGAGTGTGATTGGACACGGAGAGTGTGATTGGACACGGAGAGTGTGATTGGATACAGAGAGTGTGATTGGATACGGAGAGTGTGATTGGATACAGAGAGTGTGATTGGACACGGAGAGTGTGATTGGATACGGAGAGTGTGATTGGTCACGGAGTGTGATTGGATACGGAGAGTGCGATTGGATACGGAGTGTGATTGGTTACGGAGAGTGTGATTGGACACGGAGAGTGTGATTGGATGCGGAGAGTGTGATTGGATACGGAGTGTGTGATTGGATACGGAGAGTGTGATTGGATACGGAGAGTGTGATTGGATACAGAGAGTGTGATTGGATACGGAGAGTGTGATTGGATACAGAGAGTGTGATTGGATACGGACTGTGATTGGATACGGAGTGTGATTGGATACGGAGAGTGTGATTGGACACGGAGAGTGTGATTGGACACGGAGAGTGTGATTGGATACGGAGAGTGTGATTGGATACGGAGTGTGATTGGACACGGAGAGTGTGATTGGACACGGAGAGTGTGAATGCATACGGAGAGTGTGATTGGACACGGAGAGTGTGATTGGATATAGAGAGTGTGATTGGATACGGAGAGTGTGATTGGATACGGACTGTGATTGGACACGTAGAGTTGTGATTGGATACGGAGAGTGTGATTGGATACGGAGTGTGATTGGACACGGAGAGTGTGATTGGATACGGAGAGTGTGATTGGATACGGAGTGTGATTGGACACGGAGAGTGTGATTGGATACGGAGAGTGTGATTGGATACGGAGAGTGTGATTGGTCACGGAGAGTGTGATTGGTCACGGAGAGTGTGATTGGATACGGAGTGTATGATTGGTCACGGAGAGTGTGATTGGATACAGAGAGTGTGATTGGACATGGAGTGTGATTGGACACGGAGTGTGTGATTGGACACGGAGAGTGTGATTGGACACGGAGAGTGTGATTGGACACGGAGAGTGTGATTGCATACGGAGAGTGTGATTGGACACGGAGAGTGTGATTGGATACGGAGAGTGTGATTGGACACGGAGAGTGTGATTGGACACGGAGAGTGTGATTGGATACGGAGAGTTTGATTGGACACTTAGAGTTTGATTGGATATGGAGAGTGTGATTGGATACGGAGAGTGTGATTGGACACGGAGAGTGTGATTGGATATGGAGAGTGTTATAGGACACGGTGCGTGTGATTGGATACGGAGAGTGTGATTGGATACGGAGAGTGTGATTGGTCATGGAGTGTGATTGGACACGGAGAGTGTGATTGGATACAGAGAGTGTGATTGGATATGGAGTGTGTGATTGGACACGGAGAGTGTGATTGGACACGGAGTGTGATTGGATACGGAGAGTGTGATTGGACACGGAGAGCGTGATTGGTTACGGAGATTGTGATTGGATACAGAGAGTGTGATTGGACACGGAGAGTGTGATTGGATACGGAGAGTGTGATTGGACACGGAGAGTGTGATTGGATACGGAGAGTGTGATTGGACACGGTGAGTGTGATTGGACACGGTGAGTGTGATTGGATACGCAGAGTGTGATTGGACACGGAGAGTGTGATTGGATACGGAGAGTGTGATTGGATACGGAGTGTGATTGGATACAGAGAGTATGATTGGATACGGAGAGTGTGATTGGATACGGAGTGTGATTGGATACAAAGAGTGTGATTGGACACGGAGAGTGTGATTGGACACGGAGAGTGTGATTGGATACAGAGAGTGTGATTGGACACGGAGAGTGTGATTGGATACGGAGAGTGTGATTGGATACAGAGAGTGTGATTGGACACGGAGAGTGTGATTGGATACGGAGAGTGTGATTGGTCATGGAGTGTGATTGGATACGGAGAGTGCGATTGGATACGGAGTGTGATTGGTTACGGAGAGTGTGATTGGACACGGAGAGTGTGATTGGTCATGGAGTGTGATTGGATACGGAGAGTGCGATTGGATACGGAGTGTGATTGGTTACGGAGAGTGTGATTGGACACGGAGAGTGTGATTGGATACGGAGTGTGTGATTGGATACGAAGAGTGTGATTGGATACGGAGAGTGTGTTTGGATACAGAGAGTGTGATTGGATACGGAGAGTGTGATTGGATACAGAGAGTGTGATTGGATACAGAGAGTGTGATTGGATACGGACTGTGATTGGATACGGAGAGTGCGATTGGATACGGAGTGTGATTGGTTACGGAGAGTGTGATTGGGCACGGAGAGTGTGATTGGATGCGGAGAGTGTGATTGGATACGGAGTGTGTGATTGGATACGGAGAGTGTGATTGGATACGGAGAGTGTGATTGGATACAGAGAGTGTGATTGGATACGGAGAGTGTGATTGGATACAGAGAGTGTGATTGGATACAGAGAGTGTGATTGGACACGGAGAGTGTGATTGGATACGGAGAGTGTGATTGGACACGGAGAGTGTGATTGGATACGGAGAGTGTGATTGGACACGGAGAGTGTGATTGGACACGGAGAGTGTGATTGGATACGGAGAGTGTGATTGGACACGGTGAGTGTGATTGGATACAGAGAGTGTGATTGGACACGGAGAGTGTGATTGGATACGGAGAGTGTGATTGGATACGGAGTGTGATTGGATACAGAGAGTATGATTGGATACGGAGAGTGTGATTGGATACGGAGTGTGATTAGATACAGAGAGTGTGATTGGACACGGAGAGTGTGATTGGATACGGAGAGTGTGATTGGACACGGAGAGTGTGATTGGACACGGAGAGTGTGATTGGACACGGAGAGTGTGATTGGATACAGAGAGTGTGATTGGACACGGAGAGTGTGATTGGACACGGTGAGTGTGATTGGACACAGTGAGTGTGATTGGATACGGAGAGTGTGATTGGACACGGAGAGTGTGATTGGATACGGAGAGTGTGATTGGATACGGAGTGTGATTGGATACAGAGAGTATGATTGGATACGGATAGTGTGATTGGATACGGAGAGTGTGATTGGATACAGAGAGTGTGATTGGACACGGAGAGTGTGATTGGACACGGAGAGTGTGATTGGATACGGAGAGTGTGATTGGACACGGAGAGTGTGATTGGACACGGAGAGTGTGATTGGATACAGAGAGTGTGATTGGATACGGAGAGTGTGATTGGATACAGAGAGTGTGATTGGACACGGAGAGTGTGATTGGATACGGAGAGTGTGATTGGTCACGGAGTGTGATTGGATACGGAGAGTGCGATTGGATACGGAGTGTGATTGGTTACGGAGAGTGTGATTGGACACGGAGAGTGTGATTGGATGCGGAGAGTGTGATTGGATACGGAGTGTGTGATTGGATACGGAGAGTGTGATTGGATACGGAGAGTGTGATTGGATACAGAGAGTGTGATTGGATACGGAGAGTGTGATTGGATACAGAGAGTGTGATTGGATACGGACTGTGATTGGATACGGAGTGTGATTGGATACGGAGAGTGTGATTGGACACGGAGAGTGTGATTGGACACGGAGAGTGTGATTGGATACGGAGAGTGTGATTGGATACGGAGTGTGATTGGACACGGAGAGTGTGATTGGACACGGAGAGTGTGAATGCATACGGAGAGTGTGATTGGACACGGAGAGTGTGATTGGATATAGAGAGTGTGATTGGATACGGAGAGTGTGATTGGATACGGACTGTGATTGGACACGTAGAGTTGTGATTGGATACGGAGAGTGTGATTGGATACGGAGTGTGATTGGACACGGAGAGTGTGATTGGATACGGAGAGTGTGATTGGATACGGAGTGTGATTGGACACGGAGAGTGTGATTGGATACGGAGAGTGTGATTGGATACGGAGAGTGTGATTGGTCACGGAGAGTGTGATTGGTCACGGAGAGTGTGATTGGATACGGAGTGTATGATTGGTCACGGAGAGTGTGATTGGATACAGAGAGTGTGATTGGACATGGAGTGTGATTGGACACGGAGTGTGTGATTGGACACGGAGAGTGTGATTGGACACGGAGAGTGTGATTGGACACGGAGAGTGTGATTGCATACGGAGAGTGTGATTGGACACGGAGAGTGTGATTGGATACGGAGAGTGTGATTGGACACGGAGAGTGTGATTGGACACGGAGAGTGTGATTGGATACGGAGAGTTTGATTGGACACTTAGAGTTTGATTGGATATGGAGAGTGTGATTGGATACGGAGAGTGTGATTGGACACGGAGAGTGTGATTGGATATGGAGAGTGTTATAGGACACGGTGCGTGTGATTGGATACGGAGAGTGTGATTGGATACGGAGAGTGTGATTGGTCATGGAGTGTGATTGGACACGGAGAGTGTGATTGGATACAGAGAGTGTGATTGGATATGGAGTGTGTGATTGGACACGGAGAGTGTGATTGGATCCGGAGAGTGTGATTAGACACGGAGAGTGTGATTGGATACGGAGAGTGTGATTGGATACAGAGAGTGTGATTGTACACGGAGAGTGTGATTGGACACGGAGTGTGATTGGATACGGAGAGTGTGATTGGACACGGAGAGCGTGATTGGTTACGGAGATTGTGATTGGACACGGAGAGTGTGATTGGATACGGAGCGTGTGATTGGACACGGAGTGTGTGATTGGACACGGAGAGTATGATTGGACACGGAGTGTGTGATTGGATACGGAGCGTGTGATTGGACACGGAGAGTGGGATTGGACACGGAGAGTGTGATTGGATACGGAGCGTGTGATTGGACACGGAGTGTGAGATTGGACACGGAGAGTGTGATTGGATACGGAGAGTGTGATTGGACAAGGTGAGTGTGATTGGACACGGAGTGTGTGATTGGACACGGAGAGTGTGATTAGATACGGAGTGTGATTGGATACGGAGAGTGTGATTGGATACGGAGAGTGTGTTTGGAAACGGTGAGTGTGATTGGACACGGAGAGTGTGATTGGACACGGAGTGTGATTGGACACGGAGAGTGTGATTGGATTCGGAGTGTGATTGGATTCGGAGAGTGTGATTGGACACGGAGAGTGTAATTGGACACGGAGAGTGTGATTGGATACGGATAGTGTGATTGAATACGGAGAGTGTGATTGGACACGGTGAGTGTGATTGGATAGGGAGAGTGTGATTGGACACGGAGAGTGTGATTGGACACGGAGAGTGTGATTGGATACAGAGCGTGTGATTGGACACGGAGAGTGTGATTGGACACGGAGAGTGTGATTGGATACGGAGAGTGTGATTGGATAAGGAGAGTGTGATTGGACACGGAGTGTGATTGAACACGGAGAGTGTGATTGGATACGGAGAGTGTGATTGGACACGGAGAGTGTGATTGGATACAGAGTGTGAGATTGGACACGGAGAGTGTGATTGGATACGGAGAGTGTGATTGGACACGGAGAGTGTGATTGGACACGGAGAGTGTGATTGGATACAGAGTGTGAGATTGGACACGGAGAGTGTGATTGGATACGGAGAGTGTGATTGGACACGGAGAGTGTGATTGGACAGGGAGAGTGTGATTGGACACGGAGTGTGATTGGACACGGAGAGTGTGATTGGATACGGAGAGTGTGATTGGACACGGTGAGTGTGATTGGACACGGAGTGTGATTGGACACGGAGAGTGTGATTGGATAAGGAGAGTGTGATTGGATAAGGAGAGTGTGATTGGACACGGAGTGTGATTGAACACGGAGAGTGTGATTGGATACGGAGAGTGTGATTGGACACGGTGAGTGTGATTGGACACGGAGTGTGATTGGACACGGAGAGTGTGATTGGATACGGAGAGTGTGATTGGACACGGAGAGTGTGATTGGATACGGAGCGTGTGAGTGGACACGGAGTGTGTGATTGGACACGGAGAGTGTGACTGGACACGGAGTGTGTGATTGGAAACGGAGAGTGTGATTGGATACGGAGAGTGTGATTGGACACGGTGAGTGTGATTGGAAACGGAGAGTGTGATTGGATACGGAGAGTGTGATTGGACACGGTGAGTGTGATTGGAAACGGAGAGTGTGATTGGATACGGAGAGTGTGATTGGATACGGAGCGTGTGATTGGACACGGAGTGTGTGATTTGAAACGGAGAGTGTAATTGGATACGGAGAGTTTGATTGGACACGGTGAGTGTGATTGACACGGAGAGTGTGATTGGACACGGAGAGTGTGATTGGATACGGAGAGTGTGATTGGACACGGAGAATGTGATTGGATACGGAGAGTGTGATTGGACACGGAGAGTGTGATTGGATACGGAGCGTGTGAGTGGACACGGAGTGTGTGATTGGACACGGAGAGTGTGACTGGACACGGAGTGTGTGATTGGAAACGGAGAGTGTGATTGGATACGGAGAGTGTGATTGGACACGGTGAGTGTGATTGGAAACGGAGAGTGTGATTGGATACGGAGAGTGTGATTGGACACGGTGAGTGTGATTGGAAACGGAGAGTGTGATTGGATACGGAGAGTGTGATTGGATACGGAGCGTGTGATTGGACACGGAGTGTGTGATTTGAAACGGAGAGTGTAATTGGATACGGAGAGTGTGATTGGACACGGTGAGTGTGATTGACACGGAGAGTGTGATTGGACACGGAGAGTGTGATTGGATACGGAGAGTGTGATTGGACACGGAGAATGTGATTGGATACGGAGAGTGTGATTGGACACGGAGAATGTGATTGGATACGGAGAGTGTGATTGGACACGGAGAGTGTGATTGGATACGGAGTGTGATTGTACACGGTGAGTGTGATTGGATACGGAGCGAGTGATTGGATACGGAGTGTGTGATTGGACACGGAGAGTGTGATTGGACACGGTGAGTGTGATTGGATACGGAGAGTGTGATTGGACACGGAGAGTGTGATTGGATACGGAGTGTGATTGGACACGGAGAGTGTGATTGGATACGGAGAGTGTGATTGGATACGGAGTGTGATTGGACACGGAGAGTGTGATTGGATACGGAGAGTGTGATTGGATACGGAGTGTGATTGGACACGGAGAGTGTGATTGGATACGGAGAGTGTGATTGGATACGGAGAGTGTGATTGGTCACGGTGAGTGTGATTGGTCACGGAGAGTGTGATTGGATACGGAGAGTGTTATTGGTCACGGAGAGTGTGATTGGATACGGAGAGTGTGATTGGACATGGAGTGTGATTGGACACGGAGTGTGTGATTGGACACGGAGATTGTGATTGGACACGGAGAGTGTGATTGGATACAGAGAGTGTGATTGGATATGGAGTGTGTGATTGGACACGGAGAGTGTGATTGGATCCGGAGAGTGTGATTAGACACGGAGAGTGTGATTGGATACGGAGAGTGTGATTGGATACAGAGAGTGTGATTGTACACGGAGAGTGTGATTGGACACGGAGTGTGATTGGATACGGAGAGTGTGATTGGACACGGAGAGCGTGATTGGTTACGGAGATTGTGATTGGACACGGAGAGTGTGATTGGATACGGAGCGTGTGATTGGACACGGAGTGTGTGATTGGACACGGAGAGTATGATTGGACACGGAGTGTGTGATTGGATACGGAGCGTGTGATTGGACACGGAGAGTGGGATTGGACACGGAGAGTGTGATTGGATACGGAGCGTGTGATTGGACACGGAGTGTGAGATTGGACACGGAGAGTGTGATTGGATACGGAGAGTGTGATTGGACAAGGTGAGTGCGATTGGACACGGAGTGTGTGATTGGACACGGAGAGTGTGATTAGATACGGAGTGTGATTGGATACGGAGAGTGTGATTGGATACGGAGAGTGTGTTTGGAAACGGTGAGTGTGATTGGACACGGAGAGTGTGATAGGACACGGAGTGTGATTGGACACGGAGAGTGTGATTGGATTCGGAGTGTGATTGGATTCGGAGAGTGTGATTGGACACGGAGAGTGTGATTGGACACGGAGAGTGTGATTGGATACGGATAGTGTGATTGGATACGGAGAGTGTGATTGGACACGGTGAGTGTGATTGGATAGGGAGAGTGTGATTGGACACGGAGAGTGTGATTGGACACGGAGAGTGTGATTGGATACAGAGCGTGTGATTGGACACGGAGAGTGTGATTGGACACGGAGAGTGTGATTGGATACGGAGAGTGTGATTGGATAAGGAGAGTGTGATTGGATACGGAGAGTGTGATTGGACACGGAGAGTGTGATTGGATACAGAGTGTGAGATTGGACACGGAGAGTGTGATTGGATACGGAGAGTGTGATTGGACACGGAGAGTGTGATTGGACACGGAGAGTGTGATTGGATACAGAGTGTGAGATTGGACACGGAGAGTGTGATTGGATACGGAGAGTGTGATTGGACACGGAGAGTGTGATTGGACAGGGAGAGTGTGATTGGACACGGAGTGTGATTGGACACGGAGAGTGTGATTGGATACGGAGAGTGTGATTGGACACGGTGAGTGTGATTGGACACGGAGTGTGATTGGACACGGAGAGTGTGATTGGATAAGGAGAGTGTGATTGGATAAGGAGAGTGTGATTGGACACGGAGTGTGATTGAACACGGAGAGTGTGATTGGATACGGAGAGTGTGATTGGACACGGAGAGTGTGATTGGACACGGAGAGTGTGATTGGACACGGAGAGTGTGATTGGATACAGAGAGTGTGATTGGACACGGAGAGTGTGATTGGACACGGAGAGTGTGATTGGATACGGAGAGTGTGATTGGACACGGTGAGTGTGATTGGACACAGTGAGTGTGATTGGATACGGAGAGTGTGATTGGACACGGAGAGTGTGATTGGATACGGAGAGTGTGATTGGATACGGAGTGTGATTGGATACAGAGAGTATGATTGGATACGGATAGTGTGATTGGATACGGAGAGTGTGATTGGATACAGAGAGTGTGATTGGACACGGAGAGTGTGATTGGACACGGAGAGTGTGATTGGATACGGAGAGTGTGATTGGACACGGAGAGTGTGATTGGACACGGAGAGTGTGATTGGATACAGAGAGTGTGATTGGATACGGAGAGTGTGATTGGATACAGAGAGTGTGATTGGACACGGAGAGTGTGATTGGATACGGAGAGTGTGATTGGTCACGGAGTGTGATTGGATACGGAGAGTGCGATTGGATACGGAGTGTGATTGGTTACGGAGAGTGTGATTGGACACGGAGAGTGTGATTGGATGCGGAGAGTGTGATTGGATACGGAGTGTGTGATTGGATACGGAGAGTGTGATTGGACACGGAGAGTGTGATTGGATACAGAGAGTGTGATTGGATACGGAGAGTGTGATTGGATACAGAGAGTGTGATTGGATACGGACTGTGATTGGATACGGAGTGTGATTGGATACGGAGAGTGTGATTGGACACGGAGAGTGTGATTGGACACGGAGAGTGTGATTGGATACGGAGAGTGTGATTGGATACGGAGTGTGATTGGACACGGAGAGTGTGATTGGACACGGAGAGTGTGAATGCATACGGAGAGTGTGATTGGACACGGAGAGTGTGATTGGATATAGAGAGTGTGATTGGATACGGAGAGTGTGATTGGATACGGACTGTGATTGGACACGTAGAGTTGTGATTGGATACGGAGAGTGTGATTGGATACGGAGTGTGATTGGACACGGAGAGTGTGATTGGATACGGAGAGTGTGATTGGATACGGAGTGTGATTGGACACGGAGAGTGTGATTGGATACGGAGAGTGTGATTGGATACGGAGAGTGTGATTGGTCACGGAGAGTGTGATTGGTCACGGAGAGTGTGATTGGATACGGAGTGTGTGATTGGTCACGGAGAGTGTGATTGGATACAGAGAGTGTGATTGGACATGGAGTGTGATTGGACACGGAGTGTGTGATTGGACACGGAGAGTGTGATTGGACACGGAGAGTGTGATTGGACACGGAGAGTGTGATTGCATACGGAGAGTGTGATTGGACACGGAGAGTGTGATTGGATACGGAGAGTGTGATTGGACACGGAGAGTGTGATTGGACACGGAGAGTGTGATTGGATACGGAGAGTTTGATTGGACACTTAGAGTTTGATTGGATATGGAGAGTGTGATTGGATACGGAGAGTGTGATTGGACACGGAGAGTGTGATTGGATATGGAGAGTGTTATAGGACACGGAGCGTGTGATTGGATACGGAGAGTGTGATTGGATACGGAGAGTGTGATTGGTCATGGAGTGTGATTGGACACGGAGAGTGTGATTGGATACAGAGAGTGTGATTGGATATGGAGTGTGTGATTGGACACGGAGAGTGTGATTGGATCCGGAGAGTGTGATTAGACACGGAGAGTGTGATTGGATACGGAGAGTGTGATTGGATACAGAGAGTGTGATTGTACACGGAGAGTGTGATTGGACACGGAGTGTGATTGGATACGGAGAGTGTGATTGGACACGGAGAGCGTGATTGGTTACGGAGATTGTGATTGGACACGGAGAGTGTGATTGGATACGGAGCGTGTGATTGGACACGGAGTGTGTGATTGGACACGGAGAGTATGATTGGACACGGAGTGTGTGATTGGATACGGAGCGTGTGATTGGACACGGAGAGTGGGATTGGACACGGAGAGTGTGATTGGATACGGAGCGTGTGATTGGACACGGAGTGTGAGATTGGACACGGAGAGTGTGATTGGATACGGAGAGTGTGATTGGACAAGGTGAGTGTGATTGGACACGGAGTGTGTGATTGGACACGGAGAGTGTGATTAGATACGGAGTGTGATTGGATACGGAGAGTGTGATTGGATACGGAGAGTGTGTTTGGAAACGGTGAGTGTGATTGGACACGGAGAGTGTGATTGGACACGGAGTGTGATTGGACACGGAGAGTGTGATTGGATTTGGAGTGTGATTGGATTCGGAGAGTGTGATTGGACACGGAGAGTGTGATTGGACACGGAGAGTGTGATTGGATACGGATAGTGTGATTGGATACGGAGAGTGTGATTGGACACGGTGAGTGTGATTGGATAGGGAGAGTGTGATTGGACACGGAGAGTGTGATTGGACACGGAGAGTGTGATTGGATACAGAGCGTGTGATTGGACACGGAGAGTGTGATTGGACACGGAGAGTGTGATTGGATACGGAGAGTGTGATTGGATAAGGAGAGTGTGATTGGACACGGAGTGTGATTGAACACGGAGAGTGTGATTGGATACGGAGAGTGTGATTGGACACGGAGAGTGTGATTGGATACAGAGTGTGAGATTGGACACGGAGAGTGTGATTGGATACGGAGAGTGTGATTGGACACGGAGAGTGTGATTGGACACGGAGAGTGTGATTGGATACAGAGTGTGAGATTGGACACGGAGAGTGTGATTGGATACGGAGAGTGTGATTGGACACGGAGAGTGTGATTGGACAGGGAGAGTGTGATTGGACACGGAGTGTGATTGGACACGGAGAGTGTGATTGGATACGGAGAGTGTGATTGGACACGGTGAGTGTGATTGGACACGGAGTGTGATTGGACACGGAGAGTGTGATTGGATAAGGAGAGTGTGATTGGATAAGGAGAGTGTGATTGGACACGGAGTGTGATTGAACACGGAGAGTGTGATTGGATACGGAGAGTGTGATTGGACACGGTGAGTGTGATTGGACACGGAGTGTGATTGGACACGGAGAGTGTGATTGGATACGGAGAGTGTGATTGGACACGGAGAGTGTGATTGGATACGGAGCGTGTGAGTGGACACGGAGTGTGTGATTGGACACGGAGAGTGTGACTGGACACGGAGTGTGTGATTGGAAACGGAGAGTGTGATTGGATACGGAGAGTGTGATTGGACACGGTGAGTGTGATTGGAAACGGAGAGTGTGATTGGATACGGAGAGTGTGATTGGACACGGTGAGTGTGATTGGAAACGGAGAGTGTGATTGGATACGGAGAGTGTGATTGGATACGGAGCGTGTGATTGGACACGGAGTGTGTGATTTGAAACGGAGAGTGTAATTGGATACGGAGAGTGTGATTGGACACGGTGAGTGTGATTGACACGGAGAGTGTGATTGGACACGGAGAGTGTGATTGGATACGGAGAGTGTGATTGGACACGGAGAATGTGATTGGATACGGAGAGTGTGATTGGACACGGAGAGTGTGATTGGACACGGAGTGTGATTGGAAACGGAGAGTGTGATTGGATACGGAGAGTGTGATTGGACACGGTGAGTGTGATTGGAAACGGAGAGTGTGATTGGATACGGAGAGTGTGATTGGATACGGAGCGTGTGATTGGACACGGAGTGTGTGATTTGAAACGGAGAGTGTAATTGGATACGGAGAGTGTGATTGGACACGGTGAGTGTGATTGACACGGAGAGTGTGATTGGACACGGAGAGTGTGATTGGATACGGAGAGTGTGATTGGACACGGAGAATGTGATTGGATACGGAGAGTGTGATTGGACACGGAGAATGTGATTGGATACGGAGAGTGTGATTGGACACGGAGAGTGTGATTGGATACGGAGTGTGATTGTACACGGTGAGTGTGATTGGATACGGAGCGAGTGATTGGATACGGAGTGTGTGATTGGACACGGAGAGTGTGATTGGACACGGTGAGTGTGATTGGATACGGA
Organism: Chiloscyllium plagiosum; assembly: GCF_037043375.1. NCBI lineage: Eukaryota > Metazoa > Chordata > Chondrichthyes > Orectolobiformes > Hemiscylliidae > Chiloscyllium > Chiloscyllium plagiosum. The sequence continues at coordinate 6,442,258 of NW_028270178.1, forward strand.
GAGTGTGATTGGACACGGAGAGTGTGATTGGATACGGAGAGTGTGATTGAATACGGAGAGTGTGATTGGATACGGAGTGTGATTGGACACGGAGAGTGTGATTGGATACGGAGAGTGTGATTGGATACGGAGTGTGATTGGACACGGAGAGTGTGATTGGATACGGAGAGTGTGATTGGATACGGAGTGTGATTGGACACGGAGAGTGTGATTGGATACGGAGAGTGTGATTGGATACGGAGAGTGTGATTGGTCACGGTGAGTGTGATTGGTCACGGAGAGTGTGATTGGATACGGAGAGTGTGATTGGTCACGGAGAGTGTGATTGGATACGGAGAGTGTGATTGGACATGGAGTGTGATTGGACACGGAGTGTGTGATTGGACACGGAGATTGTGATTGGACACGGAGAGTGTGATTGGATACAGAGAGTGTGATTGGATATGGAGTGTGTGATTGGACACGGAGAGTGTGATTGGATCCGGAGAGTGTGATTAGACACGGAGAGTGTGATTGGATACGGAGAGTGTGATTGGATACAGAGAGTGTGATTGTACACGGAGAGTGTGATTGGACACGGAGTGTGATTGGATACGGAGAGTGTGATTGGACACGGAGAGCGTGATTGGTTACGGAGATTGTGATTGGACACGGAGAGTGTGATTGGATACGGAGCGTGTGATTGGACACGGAGTGTGTGATTGGACACGGAGAGTATGATTGGACACGGAGTGTGTGATTGGATACGGAGCGTGTGATTGGACACGGAGAGTGGGATTGGACACGGAGAGTGTGATTGGATACGGAGAGTGTGATTGGACAAGGTGAGTGTGATTGGACACGGAGTGTGTGATTGGACACGGAGAGTGTGATTAGATACGGAGTGTGATTGGATACGGAGAGTGTGATTGGATACGGAGAGTGTGTTTGGAAACGGTGAGTGTGATTGGACACGGAGAGTGTGATTGGACACGGAGTGTGATTGGACACGGAGAGTGTGATTGGATTCGGAGTGTGATTGGATTCGGAGAGTGTGATTGGACACGGAGAGTGTGATTGGACACGGAGAGTGTGATTGGATACGGATAGTGTGATTGGATACGGAGAGTGTGATTGGACACGGTGAGTGTGATTGGATAGGGAGAGTGTGATTGGACACGGAGAGTGTGATTGGACACGGAGAGTGTGATTGGATACAGAGCGTGTGATTGGACACGGAGAGTGTGATTGGACACGGAGAGTGTGATTGGATACGGAGAGTGTGATTGGATAAGGAGAGTGTGATTGGACACGGAGTGTGATTGAACACGGAGAGTGTGATTGGATACGGAGAGTGTGATTGGACACGGAGAGTGTGATTGGATACAGAGTGTGAGATTGCACACGGAGAGTGTGATTGGATACGGAGAGTGTGATTGGACACGGAGAGTGTGATTGGACACGGAGAGTGTGATTGGATACAGAGTGTGAGATTGGACACGGAGAGTGTGATTGGATACGGAGAGTGTGATTGGACACGGAGAGTGTGATTGGACAGGGAGAGTGTGATTGGACACGGAGTGTGATTGGACACGGAGAGTGTGATTGGATACGGAGAGTGTGATTGGACACGGTGAGTGTGATTGGACACGGAGTGTGATTGGACACGGAGAGTGTGATTGGATAAGGAGAGTGTGATTGGATAAGGAGAGTGTGATTGGACACGGAGTGTGATTGAACACGGAGAGTGTGATTGGATACGGAGAGTGTGATTGGACACGGTGAGTGTGATTGGACACGGAGTGTGATTGGACACGGAGAGTGTGATTGGATACGGAGAGTGTGATTGGACACGGAGAGTGTGATTGGATACGGAGCGTGTGAGTGGACACGGAGTGTGTGATTGGACACGGAGAGTGTGACTGGACACGGAGTGTGTGATTGGAAACGGAGAGTGTGATTGGATACGGAGAGTGTGATTGGACACGGTGAGTGTGATTGGAAACGGAGAGTGTGATTGGATACGGAGAGTGTGATTGGACACGGTGAGTGTGATTGGAAACGGAGAGTGTGATTGGATACGGAGAGTGTGATTGGATACGGAGCGTGTGATTGGACACGGAGTGTGTGATTTGAAACGGAGAGTGTAATTGGATACGGAGAGTGTGATTGGACACGGTGAGTGTGATTGACACGGAGAGTGTGATTGGACACGGAGAGTGTGATTGGATACGGAGAGTGTGATTGGACACGGAGAATGTGATTGGATACGGAGAGTGTGATTGGACACGGAGAGTGTGATTGGATACGGAGCGTGTGAGTGGACACGGAGTGTGTGATTGGACACGGAGAGTGTGACTGGACACGGAGTGTGTGATTGGAAACGGAGAGTGTGATTGGATACGGAGAGTGTGATTGGACACGGTGAGTATGATTGGAAACGGAGAGTGTGATTGGATACGGAGAGTGTGATTGGACACGGTGAGTGTGATTGGAAACGGAGAGTGTGATTGGATACGGAGAGTGTGATTGGATACGGAGCGTGTGATTGGACACGGAGTGTGTGATTTGAAACGGAGAGTGTAATTGGATACGGAGAGTGTGATTGGACACGGTGAGTGTGATTGACACGGAGAGTGTGATTGGACACGGAGAGTGTGATTGGATACGGAGAGTGTGATTGGACACGGAGAATGTGATTGGATACGGAGAGTGTGATTGGACACGGAGAATGTGATTGGATACGGAGAGTGTGATTGGACACGGAGAGTGTGATTGGATACGGAGTGTGATTGTACACGGTGAGTGTGATTGGATACGGAGCGAGTGATTGGATACGGAGTGTGTGATTGGACACGGAGAGTGTGATTGGACACGGTGAGTGTGATTGGATACGGAGAGTGTGATTGGACACGGAGAGTGTGATTGGATACGGAGAGTGTGATTGAATACGGAGAGTGTGATTGGATACGGAGTGTGATTGGACACGGAGAGTGTGATTGGATACGGAGAGTGTGATTGGATACGGAGTGTGATTGGACACGGAGAGTGTGATTGGATACGGAGAGTGTGATTGGATACGGAGTGTGATTGGACACGGAGAGTGTGATTGGATACGGAGAGTGTGATTGGATACGGAGAGTGTGATTGGTCACGGTGAGTGTGATTGGTCACGGAGAGTGTGATTGGATACGGAGAGTGTGATTGGTCACGGAGAGTGTGATTGGATACGGAGAGTGTGATTGGACATGGAGTGTGATTGGACACGGAGTGTGTGATTGGACACGGAGATTGTGATTGGACACGGAGAGTGTGATTGGACACGGAGAATGTGATTGCATACGGAGAGTGTGATTGGACACGGAGAGTGTGATTGGACACGGAGAGTGTGATTGGATACGGAGAGTTTGATTGGACACTTAGAGTTTGATTGGATACGGAGTGTGATTGAACACGGAGAGTGTGATTGGATACGGAGATTGTGATTGGACACGGAGCGTGTGATTGGATACGGAGAGTGTGATTGGATACGGAGAGTGTGATTCGTCATGGAGTGTGATTGGACAATGAGAATGTGATTGGTTACGGAGTGTGTGATTGGATAGGGAGAGTGTGATTGGATACGGAGAGTGTGAGTGAATACGGAGAGTGTGATTGGACACGGAGAGTGTGATTGGATACGGAGAGTGTGATTGAACACGGAGAGTGTGATTGGATACGGAGAGTGTGATTGGTTACGGAGTGTGATTGGACACGGAGAGTGTGATTGGACACGGAGAGTGCGATTGGATACGGAGAGTGTGATTGGACACGGAGCGTGTGATTGGATACGGAGAGTGTGATTGGATACGGAGAGTGTGATTGGATACGGAGAGTGTGATTGGACACGGAGAGTGTGATTGGACACGGAGAGTGATTGGACACGGAGTGTGATTGGATACGGAGAGTGATTACACAGAGAGTGTGATTGGACACGGAGAGTGTGATTGGACACGGAGAGTGTGATTGGATATGGAGAGTGATTGGATACGGAGAGTGTGATTGGATACGGAGTGTGATTGGAGACGGAGTGTGATTGGATACGGAGTGTGATTGCATACGGAGTGTGATTGGATACGGAGTGTGATTGGACACGGAGAGTGATTGGATACGGAGTGTGATTGGATACGGAGTGTGATTGGACACGGAGTGTGATTGGATACGGAGTGTGATTGCATACGGAGTGTGATTGGATACGGAATGTGATTGGACACGGAGTGTGATTGGATACGAAGGGTGTGATTGGACACGGAGAGTGTGATTGGACACGGAGTGTGAATTTATACGGAGAGTGTGATTGGATACGGAGAGTGTGATTGGTTACGGAGAGTGTGATTGGATACGGAGTGTGATTGGATACGGAGTGTGAGATTGGATGCGGAGAGTGTGATTGGATACGGAGAGTGTGATTGGTTACGGAGAGTGTGATTGGACACAGAGAGTGTGATTGTACAAGAGAGTGTGATTGGATACGGAGAGTGTGATTGGATACGGAGAGTGTGATTGGTTTCGGAGAGTGTGATTGGACACAGAGAGTGTGATTGTACAAGAGAGTGTGATTGGATACGGAGAGTGTGATTGGATACGGAGAGTGTGATTGGACACGGAGTGTGATTGAATACGGAGTGTTAGATTGGATGCGGAGAGTGTGATTGGACACGGAGAGTGTGATTGGATACGGAGAGTGTGATTGGATACGGAGAGTGTGATTGGACACGGAGAGTGTGATTGGACACGGAGAGTGTGATTGCATACGGAGAGTGTGATTGGACACGGAGAGTGTGATTGGATATGGAGAGTGTGATTGAATACGGAGAGTGTGATTGGATACGGAGTGTGATTGGACACGGAGAGTGTGATTGGATACGGAGAGTGTGATTGGATACGGAGTGTGATTGGACACGGAGAGTGTGATTGGATACGGAGAGTGTGATTGGATACGGAGTGTGATTGGACACGGAGAGTGTGATTGGATACGGAGAGTGTGATTGGTCACGGTGAGTGTGATTGGTCATGGAGAGTGTGATTGGATACGGAGAGTGTGATTGGTCACGGAGAGTGTGATTGGATACGGAGAGTGTGATTGGACATGGAGTGTGATTGGACACGGAGTGTGTGATTGGACACGGAGAGTGTGATTGGACACGGAGAGTGTGATTGGACACGGAGAATGTGATTGCATACGGAGAGTGTGATTGGACACGGAGAGTGTGATTGGACACGGAGAGTGTGATTGGATACGGAGAGTTTGATTGGATAGGGAGAGTGTGATTGGATACGGAGAGTGTGAGTGAATACGGAGAGTGTGATTGGACACGGAGAGTGTGATTGGATACGGAGAGTGTGATTGAACACGGAGAGTGTGATTGGATACGGAGAGTGTGATTGGTTACGGAGTGTGATTGGACACGGAGAGTGTGATTGGACACGGAGAGTGCGATTGGATACGGAGAGTGTGATTGGACACGGAGGTTGTGATTGGATACGGAGAGTGTGATTGGATACGGAGAGTGTAATTGGACACGGAGAGTGTGATTGGATACGGAGAGTGTGATTGGACACGGAGAGTGTGATTGGACACGGAGAGTGATTGGACACGGAGTGTGATTGGATACGGAGAGTGATTACACAGAGAGTGTGATTGGACACGGAGAGTGTGATTGGACACGGAGAGTGTGATTGGATACGGAGAGTGATTGGATACGGAGAGTGTGATTGGAAACGGAGAGTGTGATTGGACACGGAGAGTGTGATTGGATACGGAGTGTGTGATTGGATACGGAGAATGTGATTGGACACGGAGAGTGTGATTGGACACGGAGAGTGATTGGACACGGAGTGTGATTGGATACGGAGAGTGATTACACAGAGAGTGTGATTGGACACGGAGAGTGTGATTGGACACGGAGAGTGTGATTGGATACGGAGAGTGATTGGATACGGAGAGTGTGATTGGATACGGAGTGTGATTGGACACGGAGTGTGATTGGACACGGAGTGTGATTGCATACGGAGTGTGATTGGGTACGGAGTGTGATTGGGTACGGAGTGTGATTGGACACGGAGTGTGATTGCATACGGAGTGTGATTGGACACGGAGAGTGTGATTGGATACGGAGAGTGTGATTGGACACGGAGCATGAATTTTTACGGAGAGTGTGATTGGATACGGAGAGTGTGATTGTACAAGAGAGTGTGATTGGATACGGAGAGTGTGATTGGATACGGAGAGTGTGATTGGACACGGAGAGTGTGATTGGACACGGAGTGTGATTGGATACGGAGTGTGAGATTGGATGCGGAGAGTGTGATTGGATACGGAGAGTGTGATTGGACACGGAGTGTGATTGGATACGGAGTGTGAGATTGGATGCGGAGAGTGTGATTGGACACGGAGTGTGATTGGATACGGAGTGTGAGATTGGATACAGAGAGTGTGATTGTACAAGAGAGTGTGATTGGATACGGAGAGTGTGATTGGATACGGAGAGTGTGATTGGACACGGAGAGTGTGATTGGACACGGAGTGTGATTGGATACGGAGTGTGAGATTGGATGCGGAGAGTGTGATTGGACATGGAGAGTGTGATTGGACACGGAGTGTGATTGGATACGGAGAGTGATTGGATACGGAGAGTGATTACACAGAGAGTGTGATTGGACACAGAGAGTGTGATTGGACACGGAGTGTCTGATTGGATACGGAGAGTGTGATTGGACACGGAGTGTGAATGGATACGGAGAGTGTGATTGGATACGGAGAGTGTGATTGGTTACGGAGAGTATGATTGGACACAGAGAGTGTAATTGGACACGAAGAGTGTGATTGGATACGGAGAGTGTGATTGGATACGGAGAGTGTGATTGGATACGGAGTGTGATTGGATACGGAGAGTGTGATTGGACACGGAGAGTGTGATTGGACACGGAGAGTGTGATTGGATACGGAGAGTGTGATTGGATACGGAGTGTGATTGGACACGGAGAGTGATTGGATACGGAGTGTGATTGGATACGGAGTTTGATTGCATACGGAGTGTGATTGGACACGGAGTGTGATTGGATACGGAGTGTGATTGGACACGGAGAGTGATTGGATACGGAGTGTGATTGGATACGGAGTTTGATTGCATACGGAGTGTGATTGGACACGGAGTGTGATTGGATACGGAGAGTGTGATTGGATACGGAGAGTGTGATTGGACACGGAGAGTGTGATTGGATACGGAGAGTGTGATTGGACACGGAGTGTGTGATTGGACACGGAGAGTGTGATTGGACACGGTGAGTGTGATTGGATACGGAGAGTGTGATTGGACACGGAGAGTGTGATTGGATACGGAGAGTGTGATTTGACACGGAGTGTGATTGGACACGGAGTGTGTGATTGGATACGGAGAGTGTGATTGGACACGGAGAATGTGATTGGATACGGAGAGTGTGATTGGATACGGAGAGTGTGATTGGACACGGAGAGTGTGATTGGATACGGAGTGTGATTGTACACGGTGAGTGTGATTGGATACGGAGAGTGTGATTGGATACGGAGAGTGTGATTGGACACGGAGAGTGTGATTGGACACGGAGTGTGTGATTGGATACGGAGAGTGTGATTGGACACGGAGTGTGAATGGATACGGAGAGTGTGATTGGATACGGAGAGTGTGATTGGTTACGGAGAGTATGATTGGACACAGAGAGTGTAATTGGACACGGAGAGTGTGATTGGATACGGAGAGTGTGATTGGATACGGAGTGTGATTGGATACGGAGAGTGTGATTGGACACGGAGAGTGTGATTGGACACGGAGAGTGTGATTGGATACGGAGAGTGTGATTGGATACGGAGTGTGATTGGACACGGAGAGTGATTGGATACGGAGTGTGATTGGATACGGAGTTTGATTGCATACGGAGTGTGATTGGACACGGAGTGTGATTGGATACGGAGTGTGATTGCATACGGAGTGTGATTGGATACGGAATGTGATTGGACACGGAGTGTGAATGGATACGAAGGGTGTGATTGGACACGGAGAGTGTGATTGGACACGGAGTGTGAATTTATACGGAGAGTGTGATTGGATACGGAGAGTGTGATTGGATACGGAGTGTGATTGGACACGGAGTGTGATTGGATATGGAGAGTGTGATTGGACACGGAGAGTGTGATTGGACACGGAGTGTGATTGGATACGGAGAGTGTGATTGGATACGGAGAGTGTGATTGGACACGGAGAGTGTGATTGGATACGGAGTGTGATTGTACACGGTGAGTGTGATTGGATACGGAGAGTGTGATTGGACACGGAGTGTGTGATTGGACACGGAGAGTGTGATTGGACACGGTGAGTGTGATTGGATACGGAGAGTGTGATTGGACACGGAGAGTGTGATTGGATACGGAGAGTGTGATTGGACACGGAGTGTGATTGGACACGGAGTGTGTGATTGGATACGGAGAGTGTGATTGGACACGGAGAATATGATTGGATACGGAGAGTGTGATTGGATACGGAGAGTGTGATTGGACACGGAGAGTGTGATTGGATACGGAGTGTGATTGTACACGGTGAGTGTGATTGGATACGGAGAGTGTGATTGGATACGGAGAGTGTGATTGGACACGGAGAGTGTGATTGGACACGGAGTGTGAATGGATACGGAGAGTGTGATTGGATACGGAGAGTGTGATTGGTTACGGAGAGTATGATTGGACACAGAGAGTGTAATTGGACACGGAGAGTGTGATTGGATACGGAGAGTGTGATTGGATACGGAGTGTGATTGGATACGGAGAGTGTGATTGGACACGGAGAGTGTGATTGGACACGGAGAGTGTGATTGGATACGGAGAGTGTGATTGGATACGGAGTGTGATTGGACACGGAGAGTGATTGGATACGGAGTGTGATTGGATACGGAGTTTGATTGCATACGGAGTGTGATTGGACACGGAGTGTGATTGGATACGGAGTGTGATTGCATACGGAGTGTGATTGGATACGGAATGTGATTGGACACGGAGTGTGATTGGATACGAAGGGTGTGATTGGACACGGAGAGTGTGATTGGACACGGAGTGTGAATTTATACGGAGAGTGTGATTGGATACGGAGAGTGTGATTGGATACGGAGTGTGATTGGACACGGAGTGTGATTGGATACGGAGAGTGTGATTGGACACGGAGAGTGTGATTGGACACGGAGTGTGATTGGATACGGAGAGTGTGATTGGATACGGAGAGTGTGATTGGACACGGAGAGTGTGATTGGATACGGAGTGTGATTGTACACGGTGAGTGTGATTGGATACGGAGAGTGTGATTGGACACGCAGTGTGTGATTGGACACGGAGAGTGTGATTGGACACGGTGAGTGTGATTGGATACGGAGAGTGTGATTGGACACGCAGTGTGTGATTGGACACGGAGAGTGTGATTGGACACGGAGAGTGTGATTGGATACGGAGAGTGTGATTGGATACGGAGTGTGAGATTGGATACAGAGAGTGTGATTGGATACAGAGAGTGTGATTGGATACGGAGAGTGTGATTGGATACGGAGTGTGATTGGATACGGACTGTGATTGGATACGGAGAGTGTGATTGGATACGGAGAGTGTGATTGGATACGGAGAGTGTGATTGGACACGGAGAGTGTGATTGGACACGGAGAGTGTGATTGGATACGGAGAGTGTGATTGGACACGGAGAGTGTGATTGGACACGGAGAGTGTGATTGCATACGGAGAGTGTGATTGGACACGGAGAGTGTGATTGGATATGGAGAGTGTGATTGAATACGGAGAGTGTGATTGGATTCGGAGTGTGATTGGACACGGAGAGTGTGATTGGATACGGAGAGTGTGATTGGATACGGAGTGTGATTGGACACGGAGAGTGTGATTGGATACGGAGTGTGATTGGACACGGAGAGTGTGATTGGATACGGAGAGTGTGATTGGATACGGAGAGTGTGATTGGTCACGGTGAGTGTGATTGGTCACGGAGAGTGTGATTGGATACGGAGAGTGTGATTGGTCACGGAGTGTGTGATTGGATAAGGAGAGTGTGATTGGATACGGAGAGTGTGATTAGTCATGGAGTGTGATTGGACAATGAGAATGTGATTGGTTACGGAGTGTGTGATTGGATAGGGAGAGTGTGATTGGATACGGAGAGTGTGAGTGAATACGGAGAGTGTGATTGGACACGGAGAGTGTGATTGGATACGGAGAGTGTGATTGAACACGGAGAGTGTGATTGGATACGGAGAGTGTGATTGAACACGGAGAGTGTGATTGGATACGGAGAGTGTGATTGGTTACGGAGTGTGATTGGACACGGAGAGTGTGATTGGACACGGAGAGTGCGATTGGATACGGAGAGTGTGATTGGACACGGAGAGTGTGATTGGATACGGAGAGTGTGATTGGATACGGAGAGTGTAATTGTACACGGAGAGTGTGATTGGATACGGAGAGTGTGATTGGACACGGAGAGTGTGATTGGACACGGAGAGTGATTGGACACGGAGTGTGATTGGATACGGAGAGTGATTACACAGAGAGTGTGATTGGACACGGAGAGTGTGATTGGACACGGAGAGTGTGATTGGATACGGAGAGTGATTGGATACGGAGAGTGTGATTGGATACGGAGTGTGATTGGACACGGAGTGTGATTGGATACGGAGTGTGATTGCATACGGAGTGTGATTGGGTACGGAGTGTGATTGGGTCCGGAGTGTGATTGGACACGGAGAGTGATTGGACACGGAGAGTGATTGGATACGGAGTGTGATTGGATACGGAGTGTGATTGGATACGGAGTGTGATTGGATACGGAGTGTGATTGGACACGGAGTGTGATTGGATACGGAGAGTGTGATTGGACACGGAGCATGAATTTATACGGAGAGTGTGATTGGACACGGAGCATGAATTTATACGGAGAGTGTGATTGGATACGGAGAGTGTGATTGGACACGGAGCATGAATTTATACGGAGAGTGTGATTGGATACGGAGAGTGTGATTGGTTACGGAGAGTATGATTGGACACAGAGAGTGTGATTGTACAAGAGAGTGAGATTGGATACGGAGAGTGAGATTGGATACGGAGAGTGTGATTGGATACGGAGAGTGTGATTGGACACGGAGAGTGTGATTGGACACGGAGAGTGTGATTGCATACGGAGAGTGTGAATGGACACGGAGAGTGTGATTGGATATGGAGAGTGTGATTGAATACGGAGTGTGATTGGATACGGAGTGTGATTGGACACGGAGAGTGTGATTGGATACGGAGAGTGTGATTGGATACGGAGTGTGATTGGATACGGAGTGTGATTGGACACGGAGAGTGTGATTGGATACGGAGAGTGTGATTGGATACGGAGAGTGTGATTGGATACGGAGTGTGATTGGATACGGAGTGTGATTGGACACGGAGAGTGTGATTGGATACGGAGAGTGTGATTGGATACGGAGTGTGATTGGACACGGAGAGTGTGATTGGATACGGAGAGTGTGATTGGATACGGAGAGTGTGATTGGTCACGGTGAGTGTGATTGGTCACGGAGAGTGTGATTGGATACGGAGAGTGTGATTGGTCACGGAGAGTGTGATTGGACACGGAGAGTGTGATTGGATACGGAGTGTGAGATTGGATACGGAGAGTGTGATTGGACACGGAGAGTGTGATTGGACACGGAGAGTGTGATTGGACACGGAGAGTGTGATTGGACACGGAGTGTGATTGGATACGGAGAGTGTGATTGGACACGGAGTGTGAATGGATACGGAGAGTGTGATTGGATACGGAGAGTGTGATTGGTTACGGAGAGTATGATTGGACACAGAGAGTGTAATTGGACACGGAGAGTATGATTGGATACGGAGAGTGTGATTGGATACGGAGTGTGATTGGACACGGAGAGTGTGATTGGACACGGAGAGTGTGATTGGACACGGAGAGTGTGATTGGATACGGAGAGTGTGATTGGATACGGAGTGTGATTGGACACGGAGAGTGTGATTCGACACGGACAGTGTGATTGGACACGGAGTGTGATTGCACACGGAGAGTGTGATTGGATACGGAGAGTGTGATTGGATACGGAGTGTGATTGGACACAGAGAGTGTGATTGGACACAGAGAGTGTGATTGGATACGGAGAGTGTGATTGGATACAGAGAGTGTGATTGGACACGGAGAGTGTGATTGGATAGGGAGAGGTCGATTGGATACGGAGTGTGATTGAATATGGAGAGTGTGATTGGACACGGAGAGTGTGATTGGATACGGAGCGTGTGATTGGATACGGAGTATGATTGAATACGGAAAGTGTGATTGGACACGGAGAGTGTGATTGGATACGAAGCGTGTGATTGGACACAGAGTGTGTGATTGGATACGGAGAGTGTGATTGGATACGGAGAGTGCGATTGGATACGGAGAGTGTGATTGGATACGGAGAGAGTGATTGGATACGGAGTGTAATTGGACACGAAGAGTGTGATTGGACACGGAGAGTGTGATTGGATATGGAGAGTGTGATTGGATGTGGAGTGTGTGATTGGACACGGAGAGTGTGATTCGACACGGACAGTGTGATTGGACACGGAGTGTGATTGGACACGGAGAGTGTGATTGGATACGGAGAGTGTGATTGGATACGGAGTGTGATTGGACACAGAGAGTGTGATTGGACACAGAGAGTGTGATTGGACACAGAGAGTGTGATTGGATACGAAGCGTGTGATTGGACACAGAGAGTGTGATTGGATACGGAGAGTGTGATTGGACACAGAGAGTGTAATTGGACACGGAGAGTGTGATTGGATACGGAGAGTGTGATTGGATACGGAGAGTGCGATTGGATACGGAGAGTGTGATTGGATACGGAGAGTGTGATTGGATACGGAGTGTAATTGGACACGGAGAGTGTGATTGGACACGGAGAGTGTGATTGGATATGGAGAGTGTGATTGGATGTGGAGTGTGTGATTGGACACGGAGAGTGTGATTGGACACGGAGAGTGTGATTGGATACGGAGTGTGATTTGATCCGGAGTGTGATTCGACACGGAGAGTGTGATTTGATACGGAGAGTGTGATTGAATACGGAGTGTGATTTGAAATGGAGTGTGATTGGACATGGAGAGTGTGATTGGATACGGAGTGTGTGATTGGTTACGGAGAGTGTGATTTGATACGGCGTGTGTGATTGGTTACGGAGAGTGTGATTTGATACGGAGAATGTGATTGGATACGGAGTGTGATTGGATACGGAGAGTGTGATTGGATACGGAGAGTGTGATTGGACACGGAGAATGTGATTGGATACGGAGTGTGATTTGATCCGGAGTGTGATTCGACACGGAGAGTGTGATTTGATACGGAGTGTGTGATTGAATACGGAGTGTGATTTGAAATGGAGTGTGATTGGACATGGAGAGTGTGATTGGATACGGAGTGTGTGATTGGTTACGGAGAGTGTGATTTGATACGGCGTGTGTGATTGGTTACGGAGAGTGTGATTTGATACGGAGAATGTGATTGGATACGGAGTGTGATTGGATACAGAGAGTGTGATTGGATACGGAGAGTGTGATTGGACATGGAGAATGTGATTTGTCACGGAGAGTGTGATTGGACACGGAGTGTGTGATTGGACACGGAGTGTGTGATTGGTCACGGAGAGTGTGACTGGTCACGGAGAGTGTGATTGGATACGGAGAGTGTGATTGGATACGGAGAGAGAGATTGGATATGGAGAGTGTGATTTGATACGGAGAGTGTGATTGGATACGGAGAGTGTGATTGGACACGGAGTGTGATTGGATACGGAGTGTGAGATTGTATGCGGAGAGTGTGATTGGATACGGAGAGTGTGATTGGATACGGAGAGTGTGATTGGACACGGAGTGTGATTGGATACGGAGTGTGTGATTGGACACGGAGAGTGTGATTGTACAAGAGAGTGTGATTGGATACAGAGAGTGTGATTGTACAAGAGAGTGTGATTGGATACGGAGAGTGTGATTGGATACGGAGAGTGTGATTGGACACGGAGAGTGTGATTGTACAAGAGAGTGTGATTGGATACAGAGAGTGTGATTGTACATGAGAGTGTGATTGGATACGGAGAGTGTGATTGGATACGGAGAGTGTGATTGGACACGGAGAGTGTGATTGGACACGGAGTGTGATTGGATACGGAGTGTGAGATTGGATACAGAGAGTGTGATTGTACAAGAGAGTGTGATTGGATACGGAGAGTGTGATTGGACACAGAGAGTGTGATTGTACAAGAGAGTGTGATTGGATACGGAGAGTGTGATTGGATACGGAGAGTGTGATTGGACACGGAGTGTGATTGGATGCGGAGTGTGAGATTGGATGCGGAGAGTGTGATTGGACACGGAGAGTGTGATTGGATACGGAGAGTGTGATTGGATACGGAGAGTGTGATTGGACACGGAGTGTGAATGGATACGGAGAGTGTGATTGGATACGGAGAGTGTGATTGGACACGGAGTGTGATTGGACACGGAGTGTGATTGGATACGGAGAGTGTGATTGGACACGGAGAGTGTGATTGGACACGGAGAGTGTGATTGGACACAGAGAGTGTGATTGGACACGGAGTGTGAATGGATACGGAGAGTGTGATTGGACACGGAGAGTGTGATTGGATACGGAGAGTGTGATTGGATACGGAGTGTGTGATTGGACACGGAGAGTGTGATTGGACATGGAGAGTGTGATTGGATACGGAGTGTGATTGGACACGGAGAGTGTGATTGGACACGGACAGTGTGATTGGACACGGAGTGTGATTGGACACGGAGAGTGTGATTGGATACGGAGTGTGATTGGACACAGAGCGTGTGATTGGATACGGAGCGTGTGATTGGACACAGAGAGTGTGATTGGATATGGAGAGTGTGATTGGATACAGAGTGTGATTGGATACGGAGAGTGTGATTGGATACGGAGAGTGTGATTGGACACGGAGTGTGTGATTGGATACGGAGTGTGTGATTGGACACGGAGAGTGTGATTGGACATGGAGAGTGTGATTGGATACGGAGTGTGATTGGACACGGACAGTGTGATTGGACACGGACAGTGTGATTGGACACGGAGTGTGATTGGACACGGAGAGTGTGATTGGATACGGAGTGTGATTGGACACAGAGCGTGTGATTGGATACGGAGCGTGTGATTGGACACAGAGAGTGTGATTGGATACGGAGAGTGTGATTGCATACAGAGAGTGTGATTGGACACGGAGAGTGTGATTGGATACGGAGAGTTTGATTGGATACGGAGTGTGATTGAATATGGAGAGTGTGATTGGACACGGAGAGTGTGATTGGATACGGAGCGTGTGATTTGAGACGGAGAGTGTGATTTGAGACGGAGAGTGTGATTGGACACGGAGAGTGTGATTGGACACGGAGAGTGTGATTGGATACGGAGAGTGTGATTGGACACGGAGAGTGTGAATGGATACGGAGAGTGTGATTGGATACGGAGAGTGTGATTGGTTACGGAGAGTATGATTGGACACAGAGAGTGTAATTGGACACGGAGAGTGTGATTGGATACGGAGAGTGTGATTGGATACGGAGAGTGTGATTGAACACGGAGTGTGATTGGATACGGAGAGTGTGATTGGACACGGAGAGTGTGATTGGACACGGAGAGTGTGATTGGACATGGAGTGTGATTGGACACGGAGAGTGTGTTTGGATACGGAGAGTGTGATTGGATACGGAGTGTAAATGGACACAGAGAGTGTGATTGGATACGGAGAGTGTGATTGGACACGGAGAGTGTGATTGGATACGGAGAGTTTGATTGGATACGGAGTGCGATTGAATATGGAGAGTGTGATTGGACACGGAGAGTGTGATTGGATACGGAGCGTGTGATTGGATACGGAGTATGATTGAATATGGAAAGTGTGATTGGACACGGAGAGTGTGATTGGATACGAAGCGTGTGATTGGACACAGAGAGTGTGATTGGATACGGAGAGTGTGATTGGACACGGAGAATGTGATTGGACACGGAGTGTGAATGGATACGGAGAGTGTTGATTGGATACGGAGTGTGATTGGATACGGAGAGTGTGATTGGTTACGGAGAGTATGATTGGACACAGAGAGTGTGATTGGACACGGAGAGTGTGATTAGACACGGAGAGTGTGATTGGACATGGAGAGTGTGATTGGATACGGAGTGTGATTGGACACGGAGAGTGTAATTGGACACGGAGAGTGTGATTGGATACGGAGAGTGTGATTGGATACGGAGTGTGATTGGATACGGAGAGTGTGATTGGATACGGAGAGTGTGATTGGACACGGAGTGTGATTGGATACGGAGAGTGTGATTGGACACGGAGAGTGTGATTGGACATGGAGAGTGTGATTGGACACGGAGAGTGTGATTGGACACGGAGAGTGTGATTGGACACGGACAGTGTGATTGGACACGGAGTGTGATTGGACACGGAGAGTGTGATTGGATACGGAGAGTGTGATTGGACACGGAGTGTGATTGGACACAGAGAGTGTGATTGGATACGGAGAGTGTGATTGGATACAGAGAGTGTGATTGGACACGGAGAGTGTGATTGGATACGGAGAGTTTGATTGGATACGGAGTGTGATTGAATATGGAGTGTGTGATTGGACACGGAGAGTGTGATTGGATACGGAGCGTGTGATTGGATACGGAGAGTGTGATTGGATACGGAGTGTGATTGGATACGTAGAGTGTGATTGGATACGAGAGTGCGATTGGACAAGGAGAGTGTGATTGGATACGGAGTGTGATTGGACACGGAGAGTGTGATTGGACACGGACAGTGTGATTGGTCACGGAGAGTGTGATTGGATACGGAGAGTGTGATTGGATATGGAGAGTGTGATTGGATACAGAGAGTGTGATTGGACACGGAGAGTGTGATTGGATACGGAGAGTTTGTTTGGATACGGAGTGTGATTGAATATGGAGAGTGTGATTGGACACGGAGAGTGTGATTGGATACGGAGCGTGTGATTGGATACGGAGTATGATTGAATACGGAAAGTGTGATTGGACACGGAGAGTGTGATTGGATACGAAGCGTGTGATTGGACACAGAGAGTGTGATTGGACACGGAGAGTGTGATTGGATACGGAGAGTGTGATTGGATACGGAGTGTGATTGGACACGGAGTGTGATTGGATACGGAGAGTGTGATTGGACACGGAGAGTGTGATTGGACACGGAGTGTGATTGGATACGGAGAGTGTGATTGGATACGGAGAGTGTGATTGGACACGGAGAGTGTGATTGGATACGGAGTGTGATTGTACACGGTGAGTGTGATTGGATACGGAGAGTGTGATTGGACACGGAGTGTGTGATTGGACACGGAGAGTGTGATTGGACACGGTGAGTGTGATTGGATACGGAGAGTGTGATTGGACACGGAGAGTGTGATTGGATACGGAGAGTGTGATTGGACACGGAGTGTGATTGGACACGGAGTGTGTGATTGGATACGGAGAGTGTGATTGGACACGGAGAATGTGATTGGATACGGAGAGTGTGATTGGATACGGAGAGTGTGATTGGACACGGAGAGTGTGATTGGATACGGAGTGTGATTGTACACGGTGAGTGTGATTGGATACGGAGAGTGTGATTGGATACGGAGAGTGTGATTGGACACGGAGAGTGTGATTGGACACGGAGTGTGTGATTGGATACGGAGAGTGTGATTGGACACGGAGTGTGAATGGATACGGAGAGTGTGATTGGATACGGAGAGTGTGATTGGTTACGGAGAGTATGATTGGACACAGAGAGTGTAATTGGACACGGAGAGTGTGATTGGATACGGAGAGTGTGATTGGATACGGAGTGTGATTGGATACGGAGAGTGTGATTGGACACGGAGAGTGTGATTGGACACGGAGAGTGTGATTGGATACGGAGTGTGATTGGACACGGAGAGTGATTGGATACGGAGTGTGATTGGATACGGAGTTTGATTGCATACGGAGTGTGATTGGACACGGAGTGTGATTGGATACGGAGTGTGATTGCATACGGAGTGTGATTGGATACGGAATGTGATTGGACACGGAGTGTGATTGGATACGAAGGGTGTGATTGGACACGGAGAGTGTGATTGGACACGGAGTGTGAATTTATACGGAGAGTGTGATTGGATACGGAGAGTGTGATTGGATACGGAGTGTGATTGGACACGGAGTGTGATTGGATACGGAGAGTGTGATTGGACACGGAGAGTGTGATTGGACACGGAGTGTGATTGGATACGGAGAGTGTGATTGGATACGGAGAGTGTGATTGGACACGGAGAGTGTGATTGGATACGGAGTGTGATTGTACACGGTGAGTGTGATTGGATACGGAGAGTGTGATTGGACACGCAGTGTGTGATTGGACACGGAGAGTGTGATTGGACACGGTGAGTGTGATTGGATACGGAGAGTGTGATTGGACACGCAGTGTGTGATTGGACACGGAGAGTGTGATTGGACACGGAGAGTGTGATTGGATACGGAGAGTGTGATTGGATACGGAGTGTGAGATTGGATACAGAGAGTGTGATTGGATACAGAGAGTGTGATTGGATACGGAGAGTGTGATTGGATACGGAGTGTGATTGGATACGGACTGTGATTGGATACGGAGAGTGTGATTGGATACGGAGAGTGTGATTGGATACGGAGAGTGTGATTGGACACGGAGAGTGTGATTGGACACGGAGAGTGTGATTGGATACGGAGAGTGTGATTGGACACGGAGAGTGTGATTGGACACGGAGAGTGTGATTGCATACGGAGAGTGTGATTGGACACGGAGAGTGTGATTGGATATGGAGAGTGTGATTGAATACGGAGAGTGTGATTGGATTCGGAGTGTGATTGGACACGGAGAGTGTGATTGGATACGGAGAGTGTGATTGGATACGGAGTGTGATTGGACACGGAGAGTGTGATTGGATACGGAGAGTGTGATTGGATACGGAGTGTGATTGGACACGGAGAGTGTGATTGGATACGGAGAGTGTGATTGGATACGGAGAGTGTGATTGGTCACGGTGAGTGTGATTGGTCACGGAGAGTGTGATTGGATACGGAGAGTGTGATTGGTCACGGAGAGTGTGATTGGATACGGAGAGTGTGATTGGACACGGAGAGTGTGATTGGACACGGAGAGTGTGATTGGATACGGAGAGTGTGATTGGATACGGAGTGTGATTGGACACGGAGTGTGATTGGATACGGAGAGTGTGATTGGACACGGAGAGTGTGATTGGACACGGAGTGTGATTGGATACGGAGAGTGTGATTGGATACGGAGAGTGTGATTGGACACGGAGAGTGTGATTGGATACGGAGTGTGATTGTACACGGTGAGTGTGATTGGATACGGAGAGTGTGATTGGACACGGAGTGTGTGATTGGACACGGAGAGTGTGATTGGACACGGTGAGTGTGATTGGATACGGAGAGTGTGATTGGACACGGAGAGTGTGATTGGATACGGAGAGTGTGATTGGACACGGAGTGTGATTGGACACGGAGTGTGTGATTGGATACGGAGAGTGTGATTGGACACGGAGAATGTGATTGGATACGGAGAGTGTGATTGGATACGGAGAGTGTGATTGGACACGGAGAGTGTGATTGGATACGGAGTGTGTGATTGGATACGGAGAGTGTGATTGGACACGGAGTGTGAATGGATACGGAGAGTGTGATTGGATACGGAGAGTGTGATTGGTTACGGAGAGTATGATTGGACACAGAGAGTGTAATTGGACACGGAGAGTGTGATTGGATACGGAGAGTGTGATTGGATACGGAGTGTGATTGGATACGGAGAGTGTGATTGGACACGGAGAGTGTGATTGGACACGGAGAGTGTGATTGGATACGGAGAGTGTGATTGGATACGGAGTGTGATTGGACACGGAGAGTGATTGGATACGGAGTGTGATTGGATACGGAGTTTGATTGCATACGGAGTGTGATTGGACACGGAGTGTGATTGGATACGGAGTGTGATTGCATACGGAGTGTGATTGGATACGGAATGTGATTGGACACGGAGTGTGATTGGATACGAAGGGTGTGATTGGACACGGAGAGTGTGATTGGACACGGAGTGTGAATTTATACGGAGAGTGTGATTGGATACGGAGAGTGTGATTGGATACGGAGTGTGATTGGACACGGAGTGTGATTGGATACGGAGAGTGTGATTGGACACGGAGAGTGTGATTGGACACGGAGTGTGATTGGATACGGAGAGTGTGATTGGATATGGAGAGTGTGATTGGACACGGAGAGTGTGATTGGATACGGAGTGTGATTGTACACGGTGAGTGTGATTGGATACGGAGAGTGTGATTGGACACGCAGTGTGTGATTGGACACGGAGAGTGTGATTGGACACGGTGAGTGTGATTGGATACGGAGAGTGTGATTGGACACGCAGTGTGTGATTGGACACGGAGAGTGTGATTGGATACGGAGAGTGTGATTGGATACGGAGTGTGAGATTGGATACAGAGAGTGTGATTGGATACAGAGAGTGTGATTGGATACGGAGAGTGTGATTGGATACGGAGTGTGATTGGATACGGAGTGTGATTGGATACGGAGAGTGTGATTGGATACGGAGAGTGTGATTGGATACGGAGAGTGTGATTGGACACGGAGAGTGTGATTGGACACGGAGAGTGTGATTGGATACGGAGAGTGTGATTGGACACGGAGAGTGTGATTGGACACGGAGAGTGTGATTGCATACGGAGAGTGTGATTGGACACGGAGAGTGTGATTGGATATGGAGAGTGTGATTGAATACGGAGAGTGTGATTGGATTCGGAGTGTGATTGGACACGGAGAGTGTGATTGGATACGGAGAGTGTGATTGGATACGGAGTGTGATTGGACACGGAGAGTGTGATTGGATACGGAGAGTGTGATTGGATACGGAGTGTGATTGGACACGGAGAGTGTGATTGGATACGGAGAGTGTGATTGGATACGGAGAGTGTGATTGGTCACGGTGAGTGTGATTGGTCACGGAGAGTGTGATTGGATACGGAGAGTGTGATTGGTCACGGAGAGTGTGATTGGATACGGAGAGTGTGATTGGACACGGAGAGTGTGATTGGACACGGAGAGTGTGATTGGATACGGAGAGTTTGATTGGACACGGAGTGTGTGATTGGATAAGGAGAGTGTGATTGGATACGGAGAGTGTGATTAGTCATGGAGTGTGATTGGACAATGAGAATGTGATTGGTTACGGAGTGTGTGATTGGATAGGGAGAGTGTGATTGGATACGGAGAGTGTGAGTGAATACGGAGAGTGTGATTGGACACGGAGAGTGTGATTGGATACGGAGAGTGTGATTGAACACGGAGAGTGTGATTGGATACGGAGAGTGTGATTGGATACGGAGAGTGTGATTGGACACGGAGAGTGTGATTGGATACGGAGTGTGATTGTACACGGTGAGTGTGATTGGATACGGAGAGTGTGATTGGACACGGAGTGTGTGATTGGACACGGAGAGTGTGATTGGACACGGTGAGTGTGATTGGATACGGAGAGTGTGATTGGACACGGAGAGTGTGATTGGATACGGAGAGTGTGATTGGACACGGAGTGTAATTGGACACGGAGTGTGTGATTGGATACGGAGAGTGTGATTGGACACGGAGAATGTGATTGGATACGGAGAGTGTGATTGGATACGGAGAGTGTGATTGGACACGGAGAGTGTGATTGGATACGGAGTGTGTGATTGGATACGGAGAGTGTGATTGGACACGGAGTGTGAATGGATACGGAGAGTGTGATTGGATACGGAGAGTGTGATTGGTTACGGAGAGTATGATTGGACACAGAGAGTGTAATTGGACACGGAGAGTGTGATTGGATACGGAGAGTGTGATTGGATACGGAGTGTGATTGGATACGGAGAGTGTGATTGGACACGGAGAGTGTGATTGGACACGGAGAGTGTGATTGGATACGGAGAGTGTGATTGGATACGGAGTGTGATTGGACACGGAGAGTGATTGGATACGGAGTGTGATTGGATACGGAGTTTGATTGCATACGGAGTGTGATTGGACACGGAGTGTGATTGGATACGGAGTGTGATTGCATACGGAGTGTGATTGGATACGGAATGTGATTGGACACGGAGTGTGATTGGATACGAAGGGTGTGATTGGACACGGAGAGTGTGATTGGACACGGAGTGTGAATTTATACGGAGAGTGTGATTGGATACGGAGAGTGTGATTGGATACGGAGTGTGATTGGACACGGAGTGTGATTGGATACGGAGAGTGTGATTGGACACGGAGAGTGTGATTGGACACGGAGTGTGATTGGATACGGAGAGTGTGATTGGATACGGAGAGTGTGATTGGACACGGAGAGTGTGATTGGATACGGAGTGTGATTGTACACGGTGAGTGTGATTGGATACGGAGAGTGTGATTGGACACGCAGTGTGTGATTGGACACGGAGAGTGTGATTGGACACGGTGAGTGTGATTGGATACGGAGAGTGTGATTGGACACGCAGTGTGTGATTGGACACGGAGAGTGTGATTGGACACGGAGAGTGTGATTGGATACGGAGAGTGTGATTGGATACGGAGTGTGAGATTGGATACAGAGAGTGTGATTGGATACAGAGAGTGTGATTGGATACGGAGAGTGTGATTGGATACGGAGTGTGATTGGATACGGAGAGTGTGATTGGATACGGAGAGTGTGATTGGATACGGAGAGTGTGATTGGACACGGAGAGTGTGATTGGACACGGAGAGTGTGATTGGATACGGAGAGTGTGATTGGACACGGAGAGTGTGATTGGACACGGAGAGTGTGATTGCATACGGAGAGTGTGATTGGACACGGAGAGTGTGATTGGATATGGAGAGTGTGATTGAATACGGAGAGTGTGATTGGATTCGGAGTGTGATTGGACACGGAGAGTGTGATTGGATACGGAGAGTGTGATTGGATACGGAGTGTGATTGGACACGGAGAGTGTGATTGGATACGGAGAGTGTGATTGGATACGGAGTGTGATTGGACACGGAGAGTGTGATTGGATACGGAGAGTGTGATTGGATACGGAGAGTGTGATTGGTCACGGTGAGTGTGATTGGTCACGGAGAGTGTGATTGGATACGGAGAGTGTGATTGGTCACGGAGAGTGTGATTGGATACGGAGAGTGTGATTGGACACGGAGAGTGTGATTGGACACGGAGAGTGTGATTGGATACGGAGAGTTTGATTGGACACGGAGTGTGTGATTGGATAAGGAGAGTGTGATTGGATACGGAGAGTGTGATTAGTCATGGAGTGTGATTGGACAATGAGAATGTGATTGGTTACGGAGTGTGTGATTGGATAGGGAGAGTGTGATTGGATACGGAGAGTGTGAGTGAATACGGAGAGTGTGATTGGACACGGAGAGTGTGATTGGATACGGAGAGTGTGATTGAACACGGAGAGTGTGATTGGATACGGAGAGTGTGATTGAACACGGAGAGTGTGATTGGATACGGAGAGTGTGATTGGTTACGGAGTGTGATTGGACACGGAGAGTGTGATTGGACACGGAGAGTGCGATTGGATACGGAGAGTGTGATTGGACACGGAGAGTGTGATTGGATACGGAGAGTGTGATTGGATACGGAGAGTGTAATTGTACACGGAGAGTGTGATTGGACACGGAGAGTGTGATTGGACACGGAGAGTGATTGGACACGGAGTGTGATTGGATACGGAGAGTGATTACACAGAGAGTGTGATTGGACACGGAGAGTGTGATTGGACACGGAGAGTGTGATTGGATACGGAGAGTGATTGGATACGGAGAGTGTGATTGGATACGGAGTGTGATTGGACACGGAGTGTGATTGGATACGGAGTGTGATTGCATACGGAGTGTGATTGGGTACGGAGTGTGATTGGGTCCGGAGTGTGATTGGACACGGAGAGTGATTGGACACGGAGAGTGATTGGATACGGAGTGTGATTGGATACGGAGTGTGATTGGATACGGAGTGTGATTGGATACGGAGTGTGATTGGACACGGAGTGTGATTGGATACGGAGAGTGTGATTGGACACGGAGCATGAATTTATACGGAGAGTGTGATTGGACACGGAGCATGAATTTATACGGAGAGTGTGATTGGATACGGAGAGTGTGATTGGACACGGAGCATGAATTTATACGGAGAGTGTGATTGGATACGGAGAGTGTGATTGGTTACGGAGAGTATGATTGGACACAGAGAGTGTGATTGTACAAGAGAGTGAGATTGGATACGGAGAGTGAGATTGGATACGGAGAGTGTGATTGGACACGGAGTGTGATTGGATACGGAGTGTGAGATTGGATGCGGAGAGTGTGATTGCATACGGAGAGTGTGAATGGACACGGAGAGTGTGATTGGATATGGAGAGTGTGATTGAATACGGAGTGTGATTGGATACGGAGTGTGATTGGACACGGAGAGTGTGATTGGATACGGAGAGTGTGATTGGATACGGAGTGTGATTGGATACGGAGTGTGATTGGACACGGAGAGTGTGATTGGATACGGAGAGTGTGATTGGATACGGAGAGTGTGATTGGATACGGAGTGTGATTGGATACGGAGTGTGATTGGACACGGAGAGTGTGATTGGATACGGAGAGTGTGATTGGATACGGAGTGTGATTGGACACGGAGAGTGTGATTGGATACGGAGAGTGTGATTGGATACGGAGTGTGATTGGATACGGAGTGTGATTGGACACGGAGAGTGTGATTGGATACGGAGAGTGTGATTGGATACGGAGTGTGATTGGACACGGAGAGTGTGATTGGATACGGAGAGTGTGATTGGATACGGAGAGTGTGATTGGTCACGGTGAGTGTGATTGGTCACGGAGAGTGTGATTGGATACGGAGAGTGTGATTGGTCACGGAGAGTGTGATTGGACACGGAGAGTGTGATTGGATACGGAGTGTGAGATTGGATACGGAGAGTGTGATTGGACACGGAGAGTGTGATTGGACACGGAGAGTGTGATTGGACACGGAGAGTGTGATTGGACACGGAGTGTGAATGGATACGGAGAGTGTGATTGGATACGGAGAGTGTGATTGGTTACGGAGAGTATGATTGGACACAGAGAGTGTAATTGGACACGGAGAGTATGATTGGATACGGAGAGTGTGATTGGATACGGAGTGTGATTGGATACGGAGAGTGTGATTGGACACGGAGAGTGTGATTGGACACGGAGAGTGTGATTGGATACGGAGAGTGTGATTGGATACGGAGTGTGATTGGACACGGAGAGTGTGATTCGACACGGACAGTGTGATTGGACACGGAGTGTGATTGGACACGGAGAGTGTGATTGGACACGGAGAGTGTGATTGGATACGGAGTGTGATTGGACACAGAGAGTGTGATTGGACACAGAGAGTGTGATTGGATACGGAGAGTGTGATTGGATACAGAGAGTGTGATTGGACACGGAGAGTGTGATTGGATAGGGAGAGGTCGATTGGATACGGAGTGTGATTGAATATGGAGAGTGTGATTGGACACGGAGAGTGTGATTGGATACGGAGCGTGTGATTGGATACGGAGTATGATTGAATACGGAAAGTGTGATTGGACACGGAGAGTGTGATTGGATACGAAGCGTGTGATTGGACACAGAGTGTGTGATTGGATACGGAGAGTGTGATTGGATACGGAGAGTGCGATTGGATACGGAGAGTGTGATTGGATACGGAGAGAGTGATTGGATACGGAGTGTAATTGGACACGGAGAGTGTGATTGGACACGGAGAGTGTGATTGGATATGGAGAGTGTGATTGGATGTGGAGTGTGTGATTGGACACGGAGAGTGTGATTCGACACGGACAGTGTGATTGGACACGGAGTGTGATTGGACACGGAGAGTGTGATTGGATACGGAGAGTGTGATTGGATACGGAGTGTGATTGGACACAGAGAGTGTGATTGGACACAGAGAGTGTGATTGGACACAGAGAGTGTGATTGGATACGAAGCGTGTGATTGGACACAGAGAGTGTGATTGGATACGGAGAGTGTGATTGGACACAGAGAGTGTAATTGGACACGGAGAGTGTGATTGGATACGGAGAGTGTGATTGGATACGGAGAGTGCGATTGGATACGGAGAGTGTGATTGGATACGGAGAGTGTGATTGGACACGGAGAGTGTGATTGGACACGGAGAGTGTGATTGGACACGGAGAGTGTGATTGGATATGGAGAGTGTGATTGGATGTGGAGTGTGTGATTGGACACGGAGAGTGTGATTGGACACGGAGAGTGTGATTGGATACGGAGTGTGATTTTATCCGGAGTGTGATTCGACACGGAGAGTGTGATTTGATACGGAGAGTGTGATTGAATACGGAGTGTGATTTGAAATGGAGTGTGATTGGACATGGAGAGTGTGATTGGATACGGAGTGTGTGATTGGTTACGGAGAGTGTGATTTGATACGGCGTGTGTGATTGGTTACGGAGAGTGTGATTTGATACGGAGAATGTGATTGGATACGGAGTGTGATTGGATACGGAGAGTGTGATTGGATACGGAGAGTGTGATTGGACACGGAGAATGTGATTGGATACGGAGTGTGATTTGATCCGGAGTGTGATTCGACACGGAGAGTGTGATTTGATACGGAGTGTGTGATTGAATACGGAGTGTGATTTGAAATGGAGTGTGATTGGACATGGAGAGTGTGATTGGATACGGAGTGTGTGATTGGTTACGGAGAGTGTGATTTGATACGGCGTGTGTGATTGGTTACGGAGAGTGTGATTTGATACGGAGAATGTGATTGGATACGGAGTGTGATTGGATACAGAGAGTGTGATTGGATACGGAGAGTGTGATTGGACATGGAGAATGTGATTTGTCACGGAGAGTGTGATTGGACACGGAGTGTGTGATTGGACACGGAGTGTGTGATTGGTCACGGAGAGTGTGACTGGTCACGGAGAGTGTGATTGGATACGGAGAGTGTGATTGGATACGGAGAGAGAGATTGGATATGGAGAGTGTGATTTGATACGGAGAGTGTGATTGGATACGGAGAGTGTGATTGGACACGGAGTGTGATTGGATACGGAGTGTGAGATTGTATGCGGAGAGTGTGATTGGATACGGAGAGTGTGATTGGATACGGAGAGTGTGATTGGACACGGAGTGTGATTGGATACGGAGTGTGTGATTGGACACGGAGAGTGTGATTGTACAAGAGAGTGTGATTGGATACAGAGAGTGTGATTGTACAAGAGAGTGTGATTGGATACGGAGAGTGTGATTGGATACGGAGAGTGTGATTGGACACGGAGAGTGTGATTGTACAAGAGAGTGTGATTGGATACAGAGAGTGTGATTGTACATGAGAGTGTGATTGGATACGGAGAGTGTGATTGGATACGGAGAGTGTGATTGGACACGGAGAGTGTGATTGGACACGGAGTGTGATTGGATACGGAGTGTGAGATTGGATACAGAGAGTGTGATTGTACAAGAGAGTGTGATTGGATACGGAGAGTGTGATTGGACACAGAGAGTGTGATTGTACAAGAGAGTGTGATTGGATACGGAGAGTGTGATTGGATACGGAGAGTGTGATTGGACACGGAGTGTGATTGGATGCGGAGTGTGAGATTGGATGCGGAGAGTGTGATTGGACACGGAGAGTGTGATTGGATACGGAGAGTGTGATTGGATACGGAGAGTGTGATTGGACACGGAGTGTGAATGGATACGGAGAGTGTGATTGGATACGGAGAGTGTGATTGGACACGGAGTGTGATTGGACACGGAGTGTGATTGGATACGGAGAGTGTGATTGGACACGGAGAGTGTGATTGGACACGGAGAGTGTGATTGGACACAGAGAGTGTGATTGGACACGGAGTGTGAATGGATACGGAGAGTGTGATTGGACACGGAGAGTGTGATTGGATACGGAGAGTGTGATTGGATACGGAGAGTGTGATTGGACACGGAGTGTGATTGGATACGGAGTGTGAGATTGTATGCGGAGAGTGTGATTGGATACGGAGAGTGTGATTGGATACGGAGAGTGTGATTGGACACGGAGTGTGATTGGATACGGAGTGTGTGATTGGACACGGAGAGTGTGATTGTACAAGAGAGTGTGATTGGATACAGAGAGTGTGATTGTACAAGAGAGTGTGATTGGATACGGAGAGTGTGATTGGATACGGAGAGTG
Source organism: Chiloscyllium plagiosum (assembly GCF_037043375.1). NCBI lineage: Eukaryota > Metazoa > Chordata > Chondrichthyes > Orectolobiformes > Hemiscylliidae > Chiloscyllium > Chiloscyllium plagiosum. Next base: position 6,470,669 of record NW_028270178.1, read on the forward strand.
TGATTGGACACGGAGAGTGTGATTGTACAAGAGAGTGTGATTGGATACAGAGAGTGTGATTGTACATGAGAGTGTGATTGGATACGGAGAGTGTGATTGGATACGGAGAGTGTGATTGGACACGGAGAGTGTGATTGGACACGGAGTGTGATTGGATACGGAGTGTGAGATTGGATACAGAGAGTGTGATTGTACAAGAGAGTGTGATTGGATACGGAGAGTGTGATTGGACACAGAGAGTGTGATTGTACAAGAGAGTGTGATTGGATACGGAGAGTGTGATTGGATACGGAGAGTGTGATTGGACACGGAGTGTGATTGGATGCGGAGTGTGAGATTGGATGCGGAGAGTGTGATTGGACACGGAGAGTGTGATTGGATACGGAGAGTGTGATTGGATACGGAGAGTGTGATTGGACACGGAGTGTGAATGGATACGGAGAGTGTGATTGGATACGGAGAGTGTGATTGGACACGGAGTGTGATTGGACACGGAGTGTGATTGGATACGGAGAGTGTGATTGGACACGGAGAGTGTGATTGGACACGGAGAGTGTGATTGGACACAGAGAGTGTGATTGGACACGGAGTGTGAATGGATACGGAGAGTGTGATTGGACACGGAGAGTGTGATTGGATACGGAGAGTGTGATTGGATACGGAGAGTGTGATTGGACACGGAGTGTGATTGGATACGGAGAATGTGATTGGATACGGAGAGTGTGATTGGACACGGAGTGTGTGATTGGATACGGAGTGTGTGATTGGACACGGAGAGTGTGATTGGACATGGAGAGTGTGATTGGATACGGAGTGTGATTGGACACGGAGAGTGTGATTGGACACGGACAGTGTGATTGGACACGGAGTGTGATTGGACACGGAGAGTGTGATTGGATACGGAGTGTGATTGGACACAGAGCGTGTGATTGGATACGGAGCGTGTGATTGGACACAGAGAGTGTGATTGGATATGGAGAGTGTGATTGGATACAGAGTGTGATTGGATACGGAGAGTGTGATTGGATACGGAGAGTGTGATTGGACACGGAGTGTGTGATTGGATACGGAGTGTGTGATTGGACACGGAGAGTGTGATTGGACATGGAGAGTGTGATTGGATACGGAGTGTGATTGGACACGGACAGTGTGATTGGACACGGACAGTGTGATTGGACACGGAGTGTGATTGGACACGGAGAGTGTGATTGGATACGGAGTGTGATTGGACACAGAGCGTGTGATTGGATACGGAGCGTGTGATTGGACACAGAGAGTGTGATTGGATACGGAGAGTGTGATTGCATACAGAGAGTGTGATTGGACACGGAGAGTGTGATTGGATACGGAGAGTTTGATTGGATACGGAGTGTGATTGAATATGGAGAGTGTGATTGGACACGGAGAGTGTGATTGGATACGGAGCGTGTGATTTGAGACGGAGAGTGTGATTTGAGACGGAGAGTGTGATTGGACACGGAGAGTGTGATTGGACACGGAGAGTGTGATTGGATACGGAGAGTGTGATTGGACACGGAGAGTGTGAATGGATACGGAGAGTGTGATTGGATACGGAGAGTGTGATTGGTTACGGAGAGTATGATTGGACACAGAGAGTGTAATTGGACACGGAGAGTGTGATTGGATACGGAGAGTGTGATTGGATACGGAGAGTGTGATTGAACACGGAGTGTGATTGGATACGGAGAGTGTGATTGGACACGGAGAGTGTGATTGGACACGGAGAGTGTGATTGGACATGGAGTGTGATTGGACACGGAGAGTGTGTTTGGATACGGAGAGTGTGATTGGATACGGAGTGTAAATGGACACAGAGAGTGTGATTGGATACGGAGAGTGTGATTGGACACGGAGAGTGTGATTGGATACGGAGAGTTTGATTGGATACGGAGTGCGATTGAATATGGAGAGTGTGATTGGACACGGAGAGTGTGATTGGATACGGAGCGTGTGATTGGATACGGAGTATGATTGAATATGGAAAGTGTGATTGGACACGGAGAGTGTGATTGGATACGAAGCGTGTGATTGGACACAGAGAGTGTGATTGGATACGGAGAGTGTGATTGGACACGGAGAATGTGATTGGACACGGAGTGTGAATGGATACGGAGAGTGTTGATTGGATACGGAGTGTGAATGGATACGGAGAGTGTTGATTGGATACGGAGTGTGATTGGATACGGAGAGTGTGATTGGTTACGGAGAGTATGATTGGACACAGAGAGTGTGATTGGACACGGAGAGTGTGATTAGACACGGAGTGTGATTGGAGACGGAGTGTGATTGGATACGGAGAGTGTGATTGGACACAGAGAGTGTGATTGGATACGGAGTGTGATTGGATACGGAGAGTGTGATTAGACACGGAGAGTGTGATTGGATACGGAGTGTGATTGGATACGGAGAGTGTAATTGGACACGGAGAGTGTGATTGGATACGGAGAGTGTGATTGGATACGGAGAGTGCGATTGGACACGGAGAGTGTGATTGGACACGGAGAGTGTGATTGGACACGGAGAGTGTGATTGGACACGGAGAGTGTGATTAGACACGGAGAGTGTGATTGGATACGGAGTGTGATTGGATACGGAGAGTGTGATTGGATACGGAGAGTGTGATTGGACACGGAGTGTGATTGGATACGGAGAGTGTGATTGGACACGGAGAGTGTGATTGGACATGGAGAGTGCGATTCGACACGGACAGTGTGATTGGACACGGAGTGTGATTGGACACGGAGAGTGTGATTGGATACGGAGAGTGTGATTGGATACGGAGTGTGATTGGACACAGAGAGTGTGATTGGACACAGAGAGTGTGATTGGACACAGAGAGTGTGATTGGATACGAAGCGTGTGATTGGACACAGAGAGTGTGATTGGATACGGAGAGTGTGATTGGACACAGAGAGTGTAATTGGACACGGAGAGTGTGATTGGATACGGAGAGTGTGATTGGATACGGAGAGTGCGATTGGATACGGAGAGTGTGATTGGATACGGAGAGTGTGATTGGACACGGAGAGTGTGATTGGACACGGAGAGTGTGATTGGACACGGAGAGTGTGATTGGATATGGAGAGTGTGATTGGATGTGGAGTGTGTGATTGGACACGGAGAGTGTGATTGGACACGGAGAGTGTGATTGGATACGGAGTGTGATTTGATCCGGAGTGTGATTCGACACGGAGAGTGTGATTTGATACGGAGAGTGTGATTGAATACGGAGTGTGATTTGAAATGGAGTGTGATTGGACATGGAGAGTGTGATTGGATACGGAGTGTGTGATTGGTTACGGAGAGTGTGATTTGATACGGCGTGTGTGATTGGTTACGGAGAGTGTGATTTGATACGGAGAATGTGATTGGATACGGAGTGTGATTGGATACGGAGAGTGTGATTGGATACGGAGAGTGTGATTGGACACGGAGAATGTGATTGGATACGGAGTGTGATTTGATCCGGAGTGTGATTCGACACGGAGAGTGTGATTTGATACGGAGTGTGTGATTGAATACGGAGTGTGATTTGAAATGGAGTGTGATTGGACATGGAGAGTGTGATTGGATACGGAGTGTGTGATTGGTTACGGAGAGTGTGATTTGATACGGCGTGTGTGATTGGTTACGGAGAGTGTGATTTGATACGGAGAATGTGATTGGATACGGAGTGTGATTGGATACAGAGAGTGTGATTGGATACGGAGAGTGTGATTGGACATGGAGAATGTGATTTGTCACGGAGAGTGTGATTGGACACGGAGTGTGTGATTGGACACGGAGTGTGTGATTGGTCACGGAGAGTGTGACTGGTCACGGAGAGTGTGATTGGATACGGAGAGTGTGATTGGATACGGAGAGAGAGATTGGATATGGAGAGTGTGATTTGATACGGAGAGTGTGATTGGATACGGAGAGTGTGATTGGACACGGAGTGTGATTGGATACGGAGTGTGAGATTGTATGCGGAGAGTGTGATTGGATACGGAGAGTGTGATTGGATACGGAGAGTGTGATTGGACACGGAGTGTGATTGGATACGGAGTGTGTGATTGGACACGGAGAGTGTGATTGTACAAGAGAGTGTGATTGGATACAGAGAGTGTGATTGTACAAGAGAGTGTGATTGGATACGGAGAGTGTGATTGGATACGGAGAGTGTGATTGGACACGGAGAGTGTGATTGTACAAGAGAGTGTGATTGGATACAGAGAGTGTGATTGTACATGAGAGTGTGATTGGATACGGAGAGTGTGATTGGATACGGAGAGTGTGATTGGACACGGAGAGTGTGATTGGACACGGAGTGTGATTGGATACGGAGTGTGAGATTGGATACAGAGAGTGTGATTGTACAAGAGAGTGTGATTGGATACGGAGAGTGTGATTGGACACAGAGAGTGTGATTGTACAAGAGAGTGTGATTGGATACGGAGAGTGTGATTGGATACGGAGAGTGTGATTGGACACGGAGTGTGATTGGATGCGGAGTGTGAGATTGGATGCGGAGAGTGTGATTGGACACGGAGAGTGTGATTGGATACGGAGAGTGTGATTGGATACGGAGAGTGTGATTGGACACGGAGTGTGAATGGATACGGAGAGTGTGATTGGATACGGAGAGTGTGATTGGACACGGAGTGTGATTGGACACGGAGTGTGATTGGATACGGAGAGTGTGATTGGACACGGAGAGTGTGATTGGACACGGAGAGTGTGATTGGACACAGAGAGTGTGATTGGACACGGAGTGTGAATGGATACGGAGAGTGTGATTGGACACGGAGAGTGTGATTGGATACGGAGAGTGTGATTGGATACGGAGAGTGTGATTGGACACGGAGTGTGATTGGATACGGAGAATGTGATTGGATACGGAGAGTGTGATTGGACACGGAGTGTGTGATTGGATACGGAGTGTGTGATTGGACACGGAGAGTGTGATTGGACATGGAGAGTGTGATTGGATACGGAGTGTGATTGGACACGGAGAGTGTGATTGGACACGGACAGTGTGATTGGACACGGAGTGTGATTGGACACGGAGAGTGTGATTGGATACGGAGTGTGATTGGACACAGAGCGTGTGATTGGATACGGAGCGTGTGATTGGACACAGAGAGTGTGATTGGATATGGAGAGTGTGATTGGATACAGAGTGTGATTGGATACGGAGAGTGTGATTGGATACGGAGAGTGTGATTGGACACGGAGTGTGTGATTGGATACGGAGTGTGTGATTGGACACGGAGAGTGTGATTGGACATGGAGAGTGTGATTGGATACGGAGTGTGATTGGACACGGACAGTGTGATTGGACACGGACAGTGTGATTGGACACGGAGTGTGATTGGACACGGAGAGTGTGATTGGATACGGAGTGTGATTGGACACAGAGCGTGTGATTGGATACGGAGCGTGTGATTGGACACAGAGAGTGTGATTGGATACGGAGAGTGTGATTGCATACAGAGAGTGTGATTGGACACGGAGAGTGTGATTGGATACGGAGAGTTTGATTGGATACGGAGTGTGATTGAATATGGAGAGTGTGATTGGACACGGAGAGTGTGATTGGATACGGAGCGTGTGATTTGAGACGGAGAGTGTGATTTGAGACGGAGAGTGTGATTGGACACGGAGAGTGTGATTGGACACGGAGAGTGTGATTGGATACGGAGAGTGTGATTGGACACGGAGAGTGTGAATGGATACGGAGAGTGTGATTGGATACGGAGAGTGTGATTGGTTACGGAGAGTATGATTGGACACAGAGAGTGTAATTGGACACGGAGAGTGTGATTGGATACGGAGAGTGTGATTGGATACGGAGAGTGTGATTGAACACGGAGTGTGATTGGATACGGAGAGTGTGATTGGACACGGAGAGTGTGATTGGACACGGAGAGTGTGATTGGACATGGAGTGTGATTGGACACGGAGAGTGTGTTTGGATACGGAGAGTGTGATTGGATACGGAGTGTAAATGGACACAGAGAGTGTGATTGGATACGGAGAGTGTGATTGGACACGGAGAGTGTGATTGGATACGGAGAGTTTGATTGGATACGGAGTGCGATTGAATATGGAGAGTGTGATTGGACACGGAGAGTGTGATTGGATACGGAGCGTGTGATTGGATACGGAGTATGATTGAATATGGAAAGTGTGATTGGACACGGAGAGTGTGATTGGATACGAAGCGTGTGATTGGACACAGAGAGTGTGATTGGATACGGAGAGTGTGATTGGACACGGAGAATGTGATTGGACACGGAGTGTGAATGGATACGGAGAGTGTTGATTGGATACGGAGTGTGAATGGATACGGAGAGTGTTGATTGGATACGGAGTGTGATTGGATACGGAGAGTGTGATTGGTTACGGAGAGTATGATTGGATACAGAGAGTGTGATTGGACACGGAGAGTGTGATTAGACACGGAGAGTGTGATTGGATACGGAGTGTGATTGGATACGGAGAGTGTAATTGGACACGGAGAGTGTGATTGGATACGGAGAGTGTGATTGGATACGGAGTGTGATTGGATACGGAGAGTGTGATTGGATACGGAGAGTGTGATTGGACACGGAGTGTGATTGGATACGGAGAGTGTGATTGGACACGGAGAGTGTGATTGGACATGGAGAGTGTGATTGGATACGGAGAGTGTGATTGGATACGGAGAGTGTGATTGGACACGGAGAGTGTGATTGGATACGGAGTGTGATTGGACACAGAGAGTGTGATTGGATACGGAGAGTGTGATTGGACACGGAGAGTGTGATTGGACACGGAGAGTGTGATTGGACACGGAGAGTGTGATTGGATACGGAGTGTGATTGGACACAGAGAGTGTGATTGGATACGGAGAGTGTGATTGGATACAGAGAGTGTGATTGGACACGGAGAGTGTGATTGGATACGGAGAGTTTGATTGGATACGGAGTGTGATTGAATATGGAGTGTGTGATTGGACACGGAGAGTGTGATTGGATACGGAGCGTGTGATTGGACACGGAGTGTGATTGGACACGGAGAGTGTGATTGGATACGGAGAGTGTGATTGGACACGGAGTGTGATTGGACACAGAGAGTGTGATTGGATACGGAGAGTGTGATTGGATACAGAGAGTGTGATTGGACACGGAGAGTGTGATTGGATACGGAGAGTTTGATTGGATACGGAGTGTGATTGAATATGGAGTGTGTGATTGGACACGGAGAGTGTGATTGGATACGGAGCGTGTGATTGGATACGGAGAGTGTGATTGGATACGGAGTGTGATTGGATACGTAGAGTGTGATTGGATACGAGAGTGCGATTGGACAAGGAGAGTGTGATTGGATACGGAGTGTGATTGGACACGGAGAGTGTGATTGGACACGGACAGTGTGATTGGTCACGGAGAGTGTGATTGGATACGGAGAGTGTGATTGGATATGGAGAGTGTGATTGGATACAGAGAGTGTGATTGGACACGGAGAGTGTGATTGGATACGGAGAGTTTGTTTGGATACGGAGTGTGATTGAATATGGAGAGTGTGATTGGACACGGAGAGTGTGATTGGATACGGAGCGTGTGATTGGATACGGAGTATGATTGAATACGGAAAGTGTGATTGGACACAGAGAGTGTGATTGGATACGAAGCGTGTGATTGGACACAGAGAGTGTGATTGGACACGGAGAGTGTGATTGGATACGGAGAGTGCGATTGGACACGGAGAGTGTGATTGGACACGGAGAGTGTGATTGGATACGGAGAGTGTGATTGGATACGGAGAGTGCGATTGGATACGGAGAGTGTGATTGGATGGGGAGAGTGTGATTGGATACGGAGTGTAATTGGACACGGAGAGTGTGATTGGACACGGAGAGTGTGATTGGATACGGAGAGTGTGATTGGACACGGAGAGTGTGATTGGATATGGAGAGTGTGATTGGATGCGGAGTGTGTGATTGGATACGGAGAGTGTGATTGGACACGGAGAGTGTGATTGGATACGGAGAGTGTGATTGGAAACGGAGAGTGTGATTGGTTACGGAGAGTGTGATTTGATACGGCATGTGTGATTGGTTACGGAGAGTGTTATTTGATACGGAGAATGTGATTGGATACGGAGTGTGATTTGATATGGATTGTGATTGGACACGGAGAGTGTGATTGGATACGGAGCGTGTGATTGGATACGGAGCGTGTGATTGGATACGGAGAGTGTGATTGGATACGGAGTGTGATTGGATACGGAGAGTGTGATTGGATACGAGAGTGTGATTGGACACGGAGTGTGATTGGATACGGAGTGTGTGATTGGACACGGAGAGTGTGATTGGACATGGAGAGTGTGATTGGATACGGAGTGTGATTGGACACGGAGAGTGTGATTGGACACGGAGAGTGTGATTGGACACGGACAGTGTGATTGGTCACGGAGAGTGTGATTGGATACGGAGAGTGTGATTGGATACGGAGTGTGATTGGACACAGAGAGTGTGATTGGATACGGAGAGTGTGATTGGATACAGAGAGTGTGATTGGACACGGAGAGTGTGATTGGATACGGAGCGTGTGATTGGATACGGAGTATGATTGAATACGGAAAGTGTGATTGGACACGGAGAGTGTGATTGGATACGAAGCGTGTGATTGGACACAGAGAGTGTGATTGGACACGGAGAGTGTGATTGGATACGGAGAGTGTGATTGGACACGGACAGTGTGATTGGACACGGAGAGTGTGATTGGATACGGAGAGAGCGATTGGATACGGAGAGTGTGATTGGATACGGAGAGTGTGATTGGATACGGAGTGTAATTGGACACGGAGAGTGTGATTGGACACGGAGAGTGTGATTGGATACGGAGAGTGTGATTGGACACGGAGAGTGTGATTAGACACGGAGAGTGTGATTGGATGCGGAGTGTGTGATTGGATACGGAGAGTGTGATTGGACACGGAGAGTGTGATTGGATACGGAGAGTGTGATTGGAAACGGAGAGTGTGATTGGACACGGAGAGTGTGATTGGTTACGGAGAGTGTGATTTGATACGGCGTGTGTGATTGGTTACGGAGAGTGTTATTTGATACGGAGAATGTGATTGGATACGGAGTGTGATTTGATATGGATTGTGATTGGACACGGAAGTGTGATTGGACACGGAGAGTGTGATTGGATACGGAGAGTGTGATTGGACACAGAGAGTGTGATTGGACACGGAGGGTGAATGGATACGGAGAGTGTGATTGGATGGGGAGAGTGTGATTGGACACGGAGAGTGTGATTGGATACGGAGAGTGTGATTGGACACGGAGAGTGTGATTGGATACGGAGAGTGTGATTGGACACGGAGAGTGTGAATGGACACGGAGAGTGTGATTGGATACGAAGAGTGTGATTGGATACGGAGAGTGTGATTGGACACGGAGTGTGATTGGATACGGAGAGTGTGATTGGATACGAGAGTGTGATTGGACACGGAGTGAGATTGGATACGGAGTGTGTGATTGGGCACGGAGAGTGTGATTGGACATGGAGAGTGTGATTGGATACGGAGTGTGATTGGACACGGAGAGTGTGATTGGACACGGAGAGTGTGATTGGACACGGACAGTGTGATTGGTCACGGAGAGTGTGATTGGATACGGAGAGTGTGATTGGATACGGAGTGTGATTGGACACGGAGTGTGATTGGACACGGAGTGTGAGATTGGATGCGGAGAGTGTGATTGGATACGGAGAGTGTGATTGGATACGGAGAGTGTGATTGGACACGGAGTGTGATTGGATACGGAGTGTGTGATTGGACACGGAGAGTGTGATTGTACAAGAGAGTGTGATTGGATACGGAGTGTGTGATTGGACACGGAGAGTGTGATTGTACAAGAGAGTGTGATTGGATACAGAGAGTGTGATTGTACAAGAGAGTGTGATTGGACATGGAGAGTGTGATTGGATACGGAGAGTGTGATTGGACACGGAGAGTGTGATTGGACACGGAGTGTGATTGGATACGGAGTGTGAGATTGGATACAGAGAGTGTGATTGTACAAGAGAGTGTGATTGGATACGGAGAGTGTGATTGGACACAGAGAGTGTGATTGTACAAGAGAGTGTGATTGGATACGGAGAGTGTGATTGGATACGGAGAGTGTGATTGGATACGGAGTGTGAGATTGGATGCGGAGAGTGTGATTGGACACGGAGAGTGTGATTGGACACAGAGAGTGTGATTGGACACGGAGTGTGTGATTGGATACGGAGAGTGTGATTGGACACGGAGTGTGAATGGATACGGAGAGTGTGATTGGATACGGAGAGTGTGATTGGTTACGGAGAGTGTGATTGGATACGGAGAGTGTGATTGGATACGGAGAGTGTGATTGGACACGGAGTGTGATTGGACACGGAGTGTGATTGGATACGGAGAGTGTGATTGGACACGGAGAGTGTGATTGGACACGGAGAGTGTGATTGGACACGGAGAGTGTGATTGGATACGGAGAGTGTGATTGGACACGGAGAGTGTGATTGGATACGGAGAGTGTGATTGGACACGGAGAGTGTGATTGGACACGGAGAGTGTGATTGGACATGGAGTGTGATTGGACACGGAGAGTGTGTTTGGATACGGAGAGTGTGATTGGATACGGAGTGTAAATGGACACAGAGAGTGTGATTGGATACGGAGAGTGTGATTGGACACGGAGAGTGTGATTGGATACGGAGAGTTTGATTGGATACGGAGTGCGATTGAATATGGAGAGTGTGATTGGACACGGAGAGTGTGATTGGATATGGAGCGTGTGATTGGATACGGAGTATGATTGAATATGGAAAGTGTGATTGGACACGGAGAGTGTGATTGGATACGAAGCGTGTGATTGGACACAGAGAGTGTGATTGGATACGGAGAGTGTGATTGGACACGGAGAATGTGATTGGACACGGAGTGTGAATGGATACGGAGAGTGTTGATTGGATACGGAGTGTGAATGGATACGGAGAGTGTTGATTGGATACGGAGTGTGATTGGATACGGAGAGTGTGATTGGTTACGGAGAGTATGATTGGACACAGAGAGTGTGATTGGACACGGAGAGTGTGATTAGACACAGAGAGTGTGATTGGATACGGAGTGTGATTGGATACGGAGAGTGTAATTGGACACGGAGAGTGTGATTGGATATGGAGAGTGTGATTGGATACGGAGTGTGATTGGATACGGAGAGTGTGATTGGATACGGAGAGTGTGATTGGACACGGAGTGTGATTGGATACGGAGAGTGTGATTGGACACGGAGAGTGTGATTGGACATGGAGAGTGTGATTGGATACGGAGTGTGATTGGACACGGAGAGTGTGATTGGACACGGAGAGTGTGATTGGACACGGACAGTGTGATTGGACACGGAGTGTGATTGGACACGGAGAGTGTGATTGGATACAGAGAGTGTGATTGGACACGGAGAGTGTGATTGGATACGGAGAGTTTGATTGGATACGGAGTGTGATTGAATATGGAGTGTGTGATTGGACACGGAGAGTGTGATTGGATACGGAGCGTGTGATTGGATACGGAGAGTGTGATTGGATACGGAGTGTGATTGGATACGTAGAGTGTGATTGGATACGAGAGTGCGATTGGACAAGGAGAGTGTGATTGGATACGGAGTGTGATTGGACACGGAGAGTGTGATTGGACACGGACAGTGTGATTGGTCACGGAGAGTGTGATTGGATACGGAGAGTGTGATTGGATATGGAGAGTGTGATTGGATACAGAGAGTGTGATTGGACACGGAGAGTGTGATTGGATACGGAGAGTTTGTTTGGATACGGAGTGTGATTGAATATGGAGAGTGTGATTGGACACGGAGAGTGTGATTGGATACGGAGCGTGTGATTGGATACGGAGTATGATTGAATACGGAAAGTGTGATTGGACACGGAGAGTGTGATTGGATACGAAGCGTGTGATTGGACACAGAGAGTGTGATTGGATACGGAGAGTGTGATTGGATACAGAGAGTGTGATTGGACACGGAGAGTGTGATTGGATACGGAGAGTTTGATTGGATACGGAGTGTGATTGAATATGGAGAGTGTGATTGGACACGGAGAGTGTGATTGGATACGGAGCGTGTGATTGGATACGGAGTATGATTGAATACGGAAAGTGTGATTGGACACGGAGAGTGTGATTGGATACGAAGCGTGTGATTGGACACAGAGAGTGTGATTGGACACGGAGAGTGTGATTGGATACGGAGAGTGTGATTGGACACGGACAGTGTGATTGGACACGGAGAGTGTGATTGGATACGGAGAGAGCGATTGGATACGGAGAGTGTGATTGGATACGGAGAGTGTGATTGGATACGGAGTGTAATTGGACACGGAGAGTGTGATTGGACACGGAGAGTGTGATTGGATACGGAGAGTGTGATTGGACACGGAGAGTGTGATTAGACACGGAGAGTGTGATTGGATGCGGAGTGTGTGATTGGATACGGAGAGTGTGATTGGACACGGAGAGTGTGATTGGATACGGAGAGTGTGATTGGAAACGGAGAGTGTGATTGGACACGGAGAGTGTGATTGGTTACGGAGAGTGTGATTTGATACGGCGTGTGTGATTGGTTACGGAGAGTGTTATTTGATACGGAGAATGTGATTGGATACGGAGTGTGATTTGATATGGATTGTGATTGGACACGGAAGTGTGATTGGACACGGAGAGTGTGATTGGATACGGAGAGTGTGATTGGACACAGAGAGTGTGATTGGACACGGAGGGTGAATGGATACGGAGAGTGTGATTGGATGGGGAGAGTGTGATTGGACACGGAGAGTGTGATTGGATACGGAGAGTGTGATTGGACACGGAGAGTGTGATTGGATACGGAGAGTGTGATTGGACACGGAGAGTGTGAATGGACACGGAGAGTGTGATTGGATACGAAGAGTGTGATTGGATACGGAGAGTGTGATTGGATACGAGAGTGTGATTGGACACGGAGTGTGATTGGATACGGAGTGTGTGATTGGATACGAAGAGTGTGATTGGACATGGAGAGTGTGATTGGATACGGAGTGTGATTGGACACGGAGAGTGTGATTGGACACGGAGAGTGTGATTGGACACGGACAGTGTGATTGGTCACGGAGAGTGTGATTGGATACGGAGAGTGTGATTGGATACGGAGTGTGATTGGACACGGAGTGTGATTGGATACGGAGTGTGAGATTGGATGCGGAGAGTGTGATTGGATACGGAGAGTGTGATTGGATACGGAGAGTGTGATTGGACACGGAGTGTGATTGGATACGGAGTGTGTGATTGGACACGGAGAGTGTGATTGTACAAGAGAGTGTGATTGGATACGGAGTGTGTGATTGGACACGGAGAGTGTGATTGTACAAGAGAGTGTGATTGGATACAGAGAGTGTGATTGTACAAGAGAGTGTGATTGGACATGGAGAGTGTGATTGGATACGGAGAGTGTGATTGGACACGGAGAGTGTGATTGGACACGGAGTGTGATTGGATACGGAGTGTGAGATTGGATACAGAGAGTGTGATTGTACAAGAGAGTGTGATTGGATACGGAGAGTGTGATTGGACACAGAGAGTGTGATTGTACAAGAGAGTGTGATTGGATACGGAGAGTGTGATTGGATACGGAGAGTGTGATTGGATACGGAGTGTGAGATTGGATGCGGAGAGTGTGATTGGACACGGAGAGTGTGATTGGACACAGAGAGTGTGATTGGACACGGAGTGTGTGATTGGATACGGAGAGTGTGATTGGACACGGAGTGTGAATGGATACGGAGAGTGTGATTGGATACGGAGAGTGTGATTGGTTACGGAGAGTGTGATTGGATACGGAGAGTGTGATTGGATACGGAGTGTGATTTGATCCGGAGTGTGATTCGACACGGAGAATGTGATTGGACACGGAGAGTGTGATTGGATACGGAGAGTGTGATTGGACACGGAGTGTGATTGGACACGGAGTGTGATTGGATACGGAGAGTGTGATTGGACACGGAGAGTGTGATTGGACACGGAGAGTGTGATTGGACACGGAGAGTGTGATTGGATACGGAGAGTGTGATTGGACACGGAGAGTGTGATTGGATACGGAGAGTGTGATTGGACACGGAGAGTGTGATTGGACACGGAGAGTGTGATTGGACATGGAGTGTGATTGGACACGGAGAGTGTGTTTGGATACGGAGAGTGTGATTGGATACGGAGTGTAAATGGACACAGAGAGTGTGATTGGATACGGAGAGTGTGATTGGATACGGAGAGTGTGATTGGATACGGAGAGTGTGATTGGACACGGAGTGTGATTGGATACGGAGAGTGTGATTGGATACGGAGAGTGTGATTGGACACGGAGTGTGTGATTGGATACGGAGTGTGTGATTGGACACGGAGAGTGTGATTGGACATGGAGAGTGTGATTGGATACGGAGTGTGATTGGACACGGAGAGTGTGATTGGACACGGACAGTGTGATTGGACACGGAGTGTGATTGGACACGGAGAGTGTGATTGGATACGGAGTGTGATTGGACACAGAGCGTGTGATTGGATACGGAGCGTGTGATTGGACACAGAGAGTGTGATTGGATACGGAGAGTGTGATTGGATACAGAGTGTGATTGGATACGGAGAGTGTGATTGGATACGGAGAGTGTGATTGGACACGGAGTGTGTGATTGGATACGGAGTGTGTGATTGGATACGGAGTGTGTGATTGGACACGGAGAGTGTGATTGGACATGGAGAGTGTGATTGGATACGGAGTGTGATTGGACACGGAGAGTGTGATTGGACACGGACAGTGTGATTGGACACGGAGTGTGATTGGACACGGAGAGTGTGATTGGATACGGAGTGTGATTAGACACAGAGCGTGTGATTGGATACGGAGCGTGTGATTGGACACAGAGAGTGTGATTGGATACGGAGAGTGTGATTGGATACAGAGAGTGTGATTGGACACGGAGAGTGTGATTGGATACGGAGAGTTTGATTGGATACGGAGTGTGATTGAATATGGAGAGTGTGATTGGACACGGAGAGTGTGATTGGATACGGAGCGTGTGATTTGAGACGGAGAGTGTGATTTGAGACGGAGAGTGTGATTGGACACGGAGAGTGTGATTGGACACGGAGAGTGTGATTGGATACGGAAAGTGTGATTGGACACGGAGAGTGTGAATGGATACGGAGAGTGTGATTGGATACGGAGAGTGTGATTGGTTACGGAGAGTATGATTGGACACAGAGAGTGTAATTGGACACGGAGAGTGTGATTGGATACGGAGAGTGTGATTGGATACGGAGAGTGTGATTGAACACGGAGTGTGATTGGATACGGAGAGTGTGATTGGACACGGAGAGTGTGATTGGACACGGAGAGTGTGATTGGACATGGAGTGTGATTGGACACGGAGAGTGTGTTTGGATACGGAGAGTGTGATTGGATACGGAGTGTAAATGGACACAGAGAGTGTGATTGGATACGGAGAGTGTGATTGGATACAGAGAGTGTGATTGGACACGGAGAGTGTGATTGGATACGGAGAGTTTGATTGGATACGGAGTGCGATTGAATATGGAGAGTGTGATTGGACACGGAGAGTGTGATTGGATACGGAGCGTGTGATTGGATACGGAGTATGATTGAATATGGAAAGTGTGATTGGACACGGAGAGTGTGATTGGATACGAAGCGTGTGATTGGACACAGAGAGTGTGATTGGATACGGAGAGTGTGATTGGACACGGAGAATGTGATTGGACACGGAGAGTGTGATTGGATACGGAGAGTGTGATTGGACACGGAGTGTGAATGGATACGGAGAGTGTTGATTGGATACGGAGTGTGATTGGATACGGAGAGTGTGATTGGTTACGGAGAGTATGATTGGACACAGAGAGTGTGATTGGACACGGAGAGTGTGATTGGACACGGAGAGTGTGATTGGAGACGGAGTGTGATTGGATACGGAGAGTGTAATTGGACACGGAGAGTGTGATTGGATACGGAGAGTGTGATTGGATACGGAGTGTGATTGGATACGGATAGTGTGATTGGATACGGAGAGTGTGATTGGACACGGAGTGTGATTGGATACGGAGAGTGTGATTGGACACGGAGAGTGTGATTGGACATGGAGAGTGTGATTGGATACGGAGAGTGTGATTGGATACGGAGAGTGTGATTGGATACGGAGTGTGATTGGATACGGATAGTGTGATTGGATACGGAGAGTGTGATTGGACACGGAGTGTGATTGGATACGGAGAGTGTGATTGGACACGGAGAGTGTGATTGGACACGGACAGTGTGATTGGACACGGAGTGTGATTGGACACGGAGAGTGTGATTGGATACGGAGAGTGTGATTGGATACGGAGTGTGATTGGACACAGAGAGTGTGATTGGATACGGAGAGTGTGATTGGATACAGAGAGTGTGATTGGACACGGAGAGTGTGATTGGATACGGAGAGTTTGATTGGATACGGAGTGTGATTGAATATGGAGTGTGTGATTGGACACGGAGAGTGTGATTGGATACGGAGCGTGTGATTGGATACGGAGAGTGTGATTGGACACGGACAGTGTGATTGGTCACGGAGAGTGTGATTGGATACGGAGAGTGTGATTGGATATGGAGAGTGTGATTGGATACAGAGAGTGTGATTGGACACGGAGAGTGTGATTGGATACGGAGAGTTTGTTTGGATACGGAGTGTGATTGGACACGGAGAGTGTGATTGGACACGGAGAGTGTGATTGGATACGGAGCGTGTGATTGGATACGGAGTATGATTGAATACGGAAAGTGTGATTGGACACGGAGAGTGTGATTGGATACGAAGCGTGTGATTGGACACAGAGAGTGTGATTGGACACGGAGAGTGTGATTGGATACGGAGAGTGTGATTGGATACGGAGAGTGCGATTGTACACGGAGAGTGTGATTGGACACGGAGAGTGTGATTGGATACGGAGAGTGTGATTGGATACGGAGAGTGCGATTGGATACGGAGAGTGTGATTGGATGGGGAGAGTGTGATTGGATACGGAGTGTAATTGGACACGGAGAGTGTGATTGGACACGGAGAGTGTGATTGGATACGGAGAGTGTGATTGGACACGGAGAGTGTGATTGGATATGGAGAGTGTGATTGGATGCGGAGTGTGTGATTGGATACGGAGAGTGTGATTGGACACGGAGAGTGTGATTGGATACGGAGAGTGTGATTGGAAACGGAGAGTGTGATTGGTTACGGAGAGTGTGATTTGATACGGCATGTGTGATTGGTTACGGAGAGTGTTATTTGATACGGAGAATGTGATTGGATACGGAGTGTGATTTGATATGGATTGTGATTGGACACGGAGAGTGTGATTGGATACGGAGCGTGTGATTGGATACGGAGCGTGTGATTGGATACGGAGCGTGTGATTGGACACGGAGAGTGTGATTGGACATGGAGAGTGTGATTGGATACGGAGTGTGATTGGACACGGAGAGTGTGATTGGATACGAGAGTGTGATTGGACACGGAGTGTGATTGGATTCGGAGTGTGTGATTGGACACGGAGAGTGTGATTGGACATGGAGAGTGTGATTGGATACGGAGTGTGATTGGACACGGAGAGTGTGATTGGACACGGAGTGTGATTGGACACGGAGTGTGATTGGATACGGAGAGTGTGATTGGACACGGAGAGTGTGATTGGACACGGAGAGTGTGATTGGACACGGAGAGTGTGATTGGATACGGAGAGTGTGATTGGACACGGAGAGTGTGATTGGATACGGAGAGTGTGATTGGACACGGAGAGTGTGATTGGACACGGAGAGTGTGATTGGACATGGAGTGTGATTGGACACGGAGAGTGTGTTTGGATACGGAGAGTGTGATTGGATACGGAGTGTAAATGGACACAGAGAGTGTGATTGGATACGGAGAGTGTGATTGGATACGGAGAGTGTGATTGGATACGGAGAGTGTGATTGGACACGGAGTGTGATTGGATACGGAGAGTGTGATTGGATACGGAGAGTGTGATTGGACACGGAGTGTGTGATTGGATACGGAGTGTGTGATTGGACACGGAGAGTGTGATTGGACATGGAGAGTGTGATTGGATACGGAGTGTGATTGGACACGGAGAGTGTGATTGGACACGGACAGTGTGATTGGACACGGAGTGTGATTGGACACGGAGAGTGTGATTGGATACGGAGTGTGATTGGACACAGAGCGTGTGATTGGATACGGAGCGTGTGATTGGACACAGAGAGTGTGATTGGATACGGAGAGTGTGATTGGATACAGAGTGTGATTGGATACGGAGAGTGTGATTGGATACGGAGAGTGTGATTGGACACGGAGTGTGTGATTGGATACGGAGTGTGTGATTGGATACGGAGTGTGTGATTGGACACGGAGAGTGTGATTGGACATGGAGAGTGTGATTGGATACGGAGTGTGATTGGACACGGAGAGTGTGATTGGACACGGACAGTGTGATTGGACACGGAGTGTGATTGGACACGGAGAGTGTGATTGGATACGGAGTGTGATTAGACACAGAGCGTGTGATTGGATACGGAGCGTGTGATTGGACACAGAGAGTGTGATTGGATACGGAGAGTGTGATTGGATACAGAGAGTGTGATTGGACACGGAGAGTGTGATTGGATACGGAGAGTTTGATTGGATACGGAGTGTGATTGAATATGGAGAGTGTGATTGGACACGGAGAGTGTGATTGGATACGGAGCGTGTGATTTGAGACGGAGAGTGTGATTTGAGACGGAGAGTGTGATTGGACACGGAGAGTGTGATTGGACACGGAGAGTGTGATTGGATACGGAAAGTGTGATTGGACACGGAGAGTGTGAATGGATACGGAGAGTGTGATTGGATACGGAGAGTGTGATTGGTTACGGAGAGTATGATTGGACACAGAGAGTGTAATTGGACACGGAGAGTGTGATTGGATACGGAGAGTGTGATTGGATACGGAGAGTGTGATTGAACACGGAGTGTGATTGGATACGGAGAGTGTGATTGGACACGGAGAGTGTGATTGGACACGGAGAGTGTGATTGGACATGGAGTGTGATTGGACACGGAGAGTGTGTTTGGATACGGAGAGTGTGATTGGATACGGAGTGTAAATGGACACAGAGAGTGTGATTGGATACGGAGAGTGTGATTGGATACAGAGAGTGTGATTGGACACGGAGAGTGTGATTGGATACGGAGAGTTTGATTGGATACGGAGTGCGATTGAATATGGAGAGTGTGATTGGACACGGAGAGTGTGATTGGATACGGAGCGTGTGATTGGATACGGAGTATGATTGAATATGGAAAGTGTGATTGGACACGGAGAGTGTGATTGGATACGAAGCGTGTGATTGGACACAGAGAGTGTGATTGGATACGGAGAGTGTGATTGGACACGGAGAATGTGATTGGACACGGAGAGTGTGATTGGATACGGAGAGTGTGATTGGACACGGAGTGTGAATGGATACGGAGAGTGTTGATTGGATACGGAGTGTGATTGGATACGGAGAGTGAGATTGGTTACGGAGAGTATGATTGGACACAGAGAGTGTGATTGGACACGGAGAGTGTGATTGGACACGGAGAGTGTGATTGGAGACGGAGTGTGATTGGATACGGAGAGTGTAATTGGACACGGAGAGTGTGATTGGATACGGAGAGTGTGATTGGATACGGAGTGTGATTGGATACGGAGAGTGTGATTGGATACGGAGAGTGTGATTGGACACGGAGTGTGATTGGATACGGAGAGTGTGATTGGACACGGAGAGTGTGATTGGACATGGAGAGTGTGATTGGATACGGAGTGTGATTGGACACGGAGAGTGTGATTGGACACGGACAGTGTGATTGGACACGGAGTGTGATTGGACACGGAGAGTGTGATTGGATACGGAGAGTGTGATTGGATACGGAGTGTGATTGGACACAGAGAGTGTGATTGGATACGGAGAGTGTGATTGGATACAGAGAGTGTGATTGGACACGGAGAGTGTGATTGGATACGGAGAGTTTGATTGGATACGGAGCGTGTGATTGGATACGGAGCGTGTGATTGGATACGGAGAGTGTGATTGGACACGGACAGTGTGATTGGTCACGGAGAGTGTGATTGGATACGGAGTGTGATTGAATATGGAGTGTGTGATTGGACACGGAGAGTGTGATTGGATACGGAGCGTGTGATTGGATACGGAGCGTGTGATTGGATACGGAGAGTGTGATTGGACACGGACAGTGTGATTGGTCACGGAGAGTGTGATTGGATACGGAGAGTGTGATTGGATATGGAGAGTGTGATTGGATACAGAGAGTGTGATTGGACACGGAGAGTGTGATTGGATACGGAGAGTTTGTTTGGATACGGAGTGTGATTGGACACGGAGAGTGTGATTGGACACGGAGAGTGTGATTGGATACGGAGCGTGTGATTGGATACGGAGTATGATTGAATACGGAAAGTGTGATTGGACACGGAGAGTGTGATTGGATACGAAGCGTGTGATTGGACACAGAGAGTGTGATTGGACACGGAGAGTGTGATTGGATACGGAGAGTGTGATTGGATACGGAGAGTGCGATTGTACACGGAGAGTGTGATTGGACACGGAGAGTGTGATTGGATACGGAGAGTGTGATTGGATACGGAGAGTGCGATTGGATACGGAGAGTGTGATTGGATGGGGAGAGTGTGATTGGATACGGAGTGTAATTGGACACGGAGAGTGTGATTGGACACGGAGAGTGTGATTGGATACGGAGAGTGTGATTGGACACGGAGAGTGTGATTGGATATGGAGAGTGTGATTGGATGCGGAGTGTGTGATTGGATACGGAGAGTGTGATTGGACACGGAGAGTGTGATTGGATACGGAGAGTGTGATTGGAAACGGAGAGTGTGATTGGTTACGGAGAGTGTGATTTGATACGGCATGTGTGATTGGTTACGGAGAGTGTTATTTGATACGGAGAATGTGATTGGATACGGAGTGTGATTTGATATGGATTGTGATTGGACACGGAGAGTGTGATTGGATACGGAGCGTGTGATTGGATACGGAGCGTGTGATTGGATACGGAGCGTGTGATTGGACACGGAGAGTGTGATTGGACATGGAGAGTGTGATTGGATACGGAGTGTGATTGGACACGGAGAGTGTGATTGGATACGAGAGTGTGATTGGACACGGAGTGTGATTGGATTCGGAGTGTGTGATTGGACACGGAGAGTGTGATTGGACATGGAGAGTGTGATTGGATACGGAGTGTGATTGGACACGGAGAGTGTGATTGGACACGGAGAGTGTGATTGGACACGGACAGTGTGATTGGTCACGGAGAGTGTGATTGGATACGGAGAGTGTGATTGGATACGGAGTGTGATTGGACACAGAGAGTGTGATTGGATACGGAGAGTGTGATTGGATACAGAGAGTGTGATTGGACACGGAGAGTGTGATTGGATACGGAGAGTTTGATTGGATACGGAGTGTGATTGAATATGGAGAGTGTGATTGGACACGGAGAGTGTGATTGGATACGGAGCGTGTGATTGGATACGGAGTATGATTGAATACGGAAAGTGTGATTGGACACGGAGAGTGTGATTGGATACGAAGCGTGTGATTGGACACAGAGAGTGTGATTGGACACGGAGAGTGTGATTGGATACGGAGAGTGTGATTGGACACGGAGAGTGTGATTGGACACGGAGAGTGTGATTGGATACGGAGAGTGCGATTGGATACGGAGAGTGTGATTGGATACGGAGAGTGTGATTGGATACGGAGTGTAATTGGACACGGAGAGTGTGATTGGACACGGAGAGTGTGATTGGACACGGAGAGTGTGATTGGATGCGGAGTGTGTGATTGGATACGGAGAGTGTGATTGGACACGGAGAGTGTGATTGGACACGGAGAGTGTGATTGGACACGGACAGTGTGATTGGTCACGGAGAGTGTGATTGGATACGGAGAGTGTGATTGGATACGGAGTGTGATTGGACACAGAGAGTGTGATTGGATACGGAGAGTGTGATTGGATACAGAGAGTGTGATTGGACACGGAGAGTGTGATTGGATACGGAGAGTTTGATTGGATACGGAGTGTGATTGAATATGGAGAGTGTGATTGGACACGGAGAGTGTGATTGGATACGGAGCGTGTGATTGGATACGGAGTATGATTGAATACGGAAAGTGTGATTGGACACGGAGAGTGTGATTGGATACGAAGCGTGTGATTGGACACAGAGAGTGTGATTGGACACGGAGAGTGTGATTGGATACGGAGAGTGTGATTGGACACGGAGAGTGTGATTGGACACGGAGAGTGTGATTGGATACGGAGAGTGCGATTGGATACGGAGAGTGTGATTGGATACGGAGAGTGTGATTGGATACGGAGTGTAATTGGACACGGAGAGTGTGATTGGACACGGAGAGTGTGATTGGACACGGAGAGTGTGATTGGACACGGAGAGTGTGATTGGATGCGGAGTGTGTGATTGGATACGGAGAGTGTGATTGGACACGGAGAGTGTGATTGGATACGGAGAGTGTGATTGGAAACGGAGAGTGTGATTGGACACGGAGAGTGTGATTGGTTACGGAGAGTGTGATTTGATACGGCGTGTGTGATTGGTTACGGAGAGTGTTATTTGATACGGAGAATGTGATTGGATACGGAGAGTGTGATTGGACACAGAGAGTGTGATTGGACACGGAGGGTGAATGGATACGGAGAGTGTGATTGGATGGGGAGAGTGTGATTGGACACGGAGAGTGTGATTGGATACGGAGAGTGTGATTGGACACGGAGAGTGTGATTGGATACGGAGAGTGTGATTGGACACGGAGAGTGTGAATGGACACGGAGAGTGTGATTGGATACGGAGAGTGTGATTGGATACGGAGAGTGTGATTGGACACGGAGTGTGATTGGATACGGAGAGTGTGATTGGATACGAGAGTGTGATTGGACACGGAGTGTGATTGGATACGGAGTGTGTGATTGGGCACGGAGAGTGTGATTGGACATGGAGAGTGTGATTGGATACGGAGTGTGATTGGACACGGAGAGTGTGATTGGACACGGAGAGTGTGATTGGACACGGACAGTTTGATTGGTCACGGAGAGTGTGATTGGATACGGAGAGTGTGATTGGACACGGAGAGTGTGATTGGACACAGAGAGTGTGATTGGATACGGAGAGTGTGATTGGATACAGAGAGTGTGATTGGACACGGAGAGTGTGATTGGATACGGAGAGTTTGATTGGATACGGAGTGTGATTGAATATGGAGAGTGTGATTGGACACGGAGAGTGTGATTGGATACGGAGCGTGTGATTGGATACGGAGAGTGTGATTTGAGACGGAGAGTGTGATTGGACACGGAGTGTGTGATTGGACACGGAGAGTGTGATTGGATACGGAGAGTGGAATCGGACACGGAGCGTGTGATTGGATATGGAGAGTGTGATTGGATACGGAGAGTGTGATTTGAGACGGAGAGTGTGATTGGACACGGAGTGTGTGATTGGACACGGAGAGTGTGATTGGATACGGAGAGTGTGATTGGACACGGAGAGTGTGATTGGATACGGAGAGTGTGATTGGATGCGGAGTATGTGATTGGTCACGGAGAGTGTGATTGGACACTGAGAGTGTGATTGGATACGGAGAGTGTGATTTGATACGGAGAGTGTGATTGGATACGGAATGTGATTTGATATGGAGTGTGATTGGACACGGAGAGTGGGATTGGACACGGAGTGTGTGATTGGATACGGAGAGTGTGATTGGACACGGAGAGTGTGATTTGTCACGGAGAGTGTGATTGGACACGGAGTGTGTGATTGGTCACGGAGAGTGTGACTGGTCACGGAGAGTGTGATTGGATACGGAGAGTGTGATTGGATCCGGAGAGTGTGATTGGACATGGAGAGTGTGATTGGATACAGAGAGTGTGATTTGATATGGAGAGTGTGATTGGTTACGGAGAGTGTGATTTGATACGGAGAGTGTGATTGGATACGGAGTGTGATTTGATCCGGAGTGTGATTGGACACGGAAGTGTGATTGGACACGGAGAGTGTGATTGGATACGGAGAGTGTGATTGGACACAGAGAGTGTGATTGGACACGGAGGGTGAATGGATACGGAGAGTGTGATTGGATACGGAGAGTGTGATTGGACACGGAGAGTGTGATTGGACACGGAGAGTGTGATTGGACACAGAGAGTGTGATTGGACACGGAGAGTGTGATTGGATACGGAGAGTGTGATTGGACACGGAGAGTGTGATTGGATACGGAGAGTGTGATTGGACACAGAGAGTGTGATTGGACACGGAGGGTGAATGGATACGGAGAGTGTGATTGGATACGGAGAGTGTGATTGGACACGGAGAGTGTGATTGGACACGGAGAGTGTGATTGGACACAGAGAGTGTGATTGGACACGGAGAGTGTGATTGGATACGGAGAGTGTGATTGGATACGGAGAGTGTGATTGGACACAGAGAGTGTGATTGGACACAGAGGGTGAATGGATACGGAGAGTGTGATTGGATACGGAGAGTGTGATTGGATACGGAGAGTGTGATTGGACACAGAGAGTGTGATTGGACACGGAGGGTGAATGGATACGGAGAGTGTGATTGGATACGGAGAGTGTGATTGGACACGGAGAGTGTGATTGGACACAGAGAGTGTGATTGGACACGAAGAGTGTGATTGGATACGGTGAGTGTGATTGGACACGGAGAGTGTGATTGGACACGGAGAGTGTGATTGGATACGGAGAGTGTGATTGGATACGGAGAGTGTGATTGGACACGGAGTGTGAATGGATACGGAGAGTGTGATTGGATACGGAGAGTGTGAGTGGACACGGAGTGTGATTGGATACGGAGAGTGTGATTGGACACGGAGAGTGTGATTGGACACGGAGTGTGATTGGATACGGTGAGTGTGATTGGACACGGAGAGTGTGATTGGACACGGAGAGTGTGATTGGATACGGAGAGTGTGATTGGATACGGAGAGTGTGATTGGTTACGGAGAGTGTGATTGGACACGGAGTGTGAATGGATATGGAGAGTGTGATTGGATACGGAGAGTGTGATTGTTTACGGAGAGTATGATTGGACACGGAGAGTGTGATTGGACACGGAGTGTGATTGGATACGGAGTGTGTGATTGGGCACGGAGAGTGTGATTGGACATGGAGAGTGTGATTGGATACGGAGTGTGATTGGACACGGAGAGTGTGATTGGACACGGAGAGTGTGATTGGATACGGAGTGTGATTGGACACAGAGAGTGTGATTGGATACGGAGCGTGTGATTGGATACAGAGAGTGTGATTGGACACGGAGAGTGTGATTGGATACGGAGAGTTTGATTGGATACGGAGTGTGATTGAATATGGAGAGTGTGATTGGACACGGAGAGTGTGATTGGATACGGAGAGTGTGATTGGATACGGAGAGTGTGATTTGAGACGGAGAGTGTGATTGGAC
Organism: Chiloscyllium plagiosum; assembly: GCF_037043375.1. NCBI lineage: Eukaryota > Metazoa > Chordata > Chondrichthyes > Orectolobiformes > Hemiscylliidae > Chiloscyllium > Chiloscyllium plagiosum. Next base: position 6,496,352 of record NW_028270178.1, read on the forward strand.
ACGGAGTGTGTGATTGGACACAGAGAGTGTGATTGGATACGGAGCGTGTGATTGGATACAGAGAGTGTGATTGGACACGGAGAGTGTGATTGGATACGGAGAGTTTGATTGGATACGGAGTGTGATTGAATATGGAGAGTGTGATTGGACACGGAGAGTGTGATTGGATACGGAGAGTGTGATTGGATACGGAGAGTGTGATTTGAGACGGAGAGTGTGATTGGACACGGAGTGTGTGATTGGACACGGAGAGTGTGATTGGATACGGAGAGTGTGATTGGTTACGGAGAGTGTGATTGGACACGGAGTGTGAATGGATACGGAGCGTGTGATTGGATACGGAGAGTGTGATTGAACATGGAGAGTGTGATTGGATACGGAGAGTGTGATTGGATACGGAGAGTGTGATTGGACACGGAGTGTGAATGGATACGGAGCGTGTGATTGGATACGGAGAGTGCGATTGGTTACGGAGAGTATGATTGGGCACAGAGAGTGTGATTGGACACGGAGAGTGTGATTGGACACGGAGAGTGTGATTGGATACGGAGTGTGATTGGATACGGAGAGTGTGATTGGATACGGAGACTGTGATTGGACACGGAGTGTGATTGGACACGGAGTGTGAATGGATACGGAGAGTGTGATTGGATACGGAGAGTGTGATTGGACACAGAGAGTGTGATTGGACACGGAGAGTGTGATTGGATACGGAGAGTGTGATTGGATAGGGAGAGTGTGATTGGACACGGAGAGTGTGAATGGATACAGAGAGTGTGATTGGATATGGAGAGTGTGATTGGTTACGGAGAGTATGATTTGTCACGGAGAGTGTGATTGGACACGGAGTGTGTGATTGGTCACGGAGAGTGTGACTGGTCACGGAGAGTGTGATTGGATACGGAGAGTGTGATTGGATCCGGAGAGTGTGATTGGACATGGAGAGTGTGATTGGATACGGAGAGTGTGATTTGATATGGAGAGTGTGATTGGTTACGGAGAGTGTGATTTGATACGGAGAGTGTGATTGGATACGGAGTGTGATTTGATCCGGAGTGTGATTGGACACGGAAGTGTGATTGGACACGGAGAGTGTGATTGGATACGGAGAGTGTGATTGGACACAGAGAGTGTGATTGGACACGGAGGGTGAATGGATACGGAGAGTGTGATTGGACACGGAGAGTGTGATTGGACACGGAGAGTGTGATTGGACACAGAGAGTGTGATTGGACACGGAGAGTGTGATTGGATACGGAGAGTGTGATTGGACACGGACAGTGTGATTGGATACGGAGAGTGTGATTGGACACGGAGAGTGTGATTGGACACGGAGAGTGTGATTGGATACGGAGAGTGTGATTGGAGACGGAGAGTGTGATTGGACACGGAGTGTGAATGGATACGGAGAGTGTGATTGGATACGGAGAGTGTGATTGTTTACGGAGAGTATGATTGGATACGGAGAGTCTGATTGGATACGGAGAGTGTGATTGGACACGGAGTGTGATTGGATACGGAGTGTGTGATTGGGCACGGAGAGTGTGATTGGACATGGAGAGTGTGATTGGATACGGAGTGTGATTGGACACGGAGAGTGTGATTGGATACGGAGAGTGTGATTGGATACGGAGAGTGTGATTGGACACGGAGAGTGTGATTGGATACGGAGAGTGTGATTGGATACGGAGAGTGTGATTGGACACGGACAGTGTGATTGGACACGGAGTGTGATTGGACACGGAGAGTGTGATTGGATACGGAGTGTGATTGGACACAGAGAGTGTGATTGGATACGGAGAGTGTGATTGGATACGGAGAGTGTGATTGGTTACGGAGAGTGTGATTTGATACGGAGAGTGTGATTGGATTCGGAGTGTGATTGGACGCGGAGAGTGTGATTGGACGCGGAGAGTGTGATTGGACACGGAGAGTGTGATTGGATACGGAGAGTTTGATTGGACACTTACAGTGTGATTGGTCACGGAGAGTGTGATTGGTCACGGAGAGTGTGATTGGATACGGAGAGTGTGATTGGTCACGGAGCGTGTGATTGGACACGGAGAGTGTGATTGGATACGGAGAGTGTGATTGGACACGGAGAGTGTGATTGGATACGGAGAGTGATTGGATATGGAGAGTGTGATTGGATACGGAGTGTGATTGGACACGGAGTGTGATTGGACACGGAGTGTGATTGGATACGGAGTGTGATTGCATACGGAGTGTGATTGGACACGGAGAGTGATTGGATACGGAGTGTGATTGGATACGGAGTGTGATTGCATACGGAGTGTGATTGGATACGGAGTGTGATTGGACACGGAGTGTGATTGGATACGAAGAGTGTGATTGGACACGGAGAGTGTGATTGGATACGGAGAGTGTGATTGGATACGGAGAGTGTGATTGGACACAGAGAGTGTGATTGGATACGGAGAGTGTGATTGGACACGGAGAGTGTGATTGGATACGGAGAGTGTGATTGGATGCGGAGTGTGTGATTGGTCACGGAGAGTGTGACTGGTCACGGAGAGTGTGATTGGATACGGAGAGTGTGATTGGATACGGAGAGTGTGATTGGACACGGAGCGTGTGATTGAACATGGAGAGTGTGATTGGATACGGAGAGTGTGATTGGTTACGGAGAGTATGATTTGATACGGAGAGTGTGATTGGATACGGAGTGTGATTTGATATGGAGTGTGATTGGACACGGAGAGTGTGATTGGACACGGAGAGTGTGATTGGTCACGGAGAGTGTGATTGGACACGGAGTGTGTGATTGGTCACGGAGAGTGTGACTGGTCACGGAGAGTGTGATTGGATACGGAGAGTGTGATTGGATACGGAGAGTGTGATTTGAGACGGAGAGTGTGATTGGACACGGAGTGTGTGATTGGACACGGAGAGTGTGATTGGATACGGAGAGTGTGATTGGTTACGGAGAGTGTGATTGGACACGGAGTGTGAATGGATACGGAGCGTGTGATTGGATACGGAGAGTGTGATTGAACATGGAGAGTGTGATTGGATACGGAGAGTGTGATTGGATACGGAGAGTGTGATTGGACACGGAGTGTGAATGGATACGGAGCGTGTGATTGGATACGGAGAGTGTGATTGGTTACGGAGAGTATGATTGGGCACAGAGAGTGTGATTGGACACGGAGAGTGTGATTGGATACGGAGAGTGTGATTGGATACGGAGTGTGATTGGATACGGAGAGTGTGATTGGATACGGAGACTGTGATTGGACACGGAGTGTGATTGGACACGGAGTGTGAATGGATACGGAGAGTGTGATTGGATACGGAGAGTGTGATTGGACACAGAGAGTGTGATTGGACACGGAGAGTGTGATTGGATACGGAGAGTGTGATTGGATAGGGAGAGTGTGATTGGACACGGAGAGTGTGAATGGATACAGAGAGTGTGATTGGATATGGAGAGTGTGATTGGTTACGGAGAGTATGATTTGTCACGGAGAGTGTGATTGGACACGGAGTGTGTGATTGGTCACGGAGAGTGTGACTGGTCACGGAGAGTGTGATTGGATACGGAGAGTGTGATTGGATCCGGAGAGTGTGATTGGACATGGAGAGTGTGATTGGATACGGAGAGTGTGATTTGATCTGGAGAGTGTGATTGGTTACGGAGAGTGTGATTTGATACGGAGAGTGTGATTGGATACGGAGTGTGATTTGATCCGGAGTGTGATTGGACACGGAAGTGTGATTGGACACGGAGAGTGTGATTGGATACGGAGAGTGTGATTGGACACAGAGAGTGTGATTGGACACGGAGGGTGAATGGATACGGAGAGTGTGATTGGATACGGAGAGTGTGATTGGACACGGAGAGTGTGATTGGACACGGAGAGTGTGATTGGACACAGAGAGTGTGATTGGACACGGAGAGTGTGATTGGATACGGAGAGTGTGATTGGACACGGAGAGTGTGATTGGATACGGAGAGTGTGATTGGACACGGAGAGTGTGATTGGACACGGAGAGTGTGATTGGATACGGAGAGTGTGATTGGAGACGGAGAGTGTGATTGGACACGGAGTGTGAATGGATACGGAGAGTGTGATTGGATACGGAGAGTGTGATTGTTTACGGAGAGTATGATTGGACACGGAGAGTGTGATTGGATACGGAGAGTGTGATTGGACACGGAGTGTGATTGGATACGGAGAGTCTGATTGGATACGGAGAGTGTGATTGGACACGGAGTGTGATTGGATACGGAGTGTGTGATTGGGCACGGAGAGTGTGATTGGACATGGAGAGTGTGATTGGATACGGAGTGTGATTGGACACGGAGAGTGTGATTGGATACGGAGAGTGTGATTGGATACGGAGAGTGTGATTGGACACGGAGAGTGTGATTGGATACGGAGAGTGTGATTGGATACGGAGAGTGTGATTGGACACGGACAGTGTGATTGGACACGGAGTGTGATTGGACACGGAGAGTGTGATTGGATACGGAGTGTGATTGGACACAGAGAGTGTGATTGGATACGGAGAGTGTGATTGGATACGGAGAGTGTGATTGGTTACGGAGAGTGTGATTTGATACGGAGAGTGTGATTGGATTCGGAGTGTGATTGGACGCGGAGAGTGTGATTGGACGCGGAGAGTGTGATTGGACACGGAGAGTGTGATTGGATACGGAGAGTTTGATTGGACACTTACAGTGTGATTGGTCACGGAGAGTGTGATTGGTCACGGAGAGTGTGATTGGATACGGAGAGTGTGATTGGTCACGGAGCGTGTGATTGGACACGGAGAGTGTGATTGGATACGGAGAGTGTGATTGGACACGGAGAGTGTGATTGGATACGGAGAGTGATTGGATATGGAGAGTGTGATTGGATACGGAGTGTGATTGGACAAAGAGAGTGTGATTGGACACGGAGTGTGATTGGATACGGAGTGTGATTGCATACGGAGTGTGATTGGACACGGAGAGTGATTGGATACGGAGTGTGATTGGATACGGAGTGTGATTGCATACGGAGTGTGATTGGATACGGAGTGTGATTGGACACGGAGTGTGATTGGATACGAAGAGTGTGATTGGACACGGAGAGTGTGATTGGATACGGAGAGTGTGATTGGATACGGAGAGTGTGATTGGACAAAGAGAGTGTGATTGGATACGGAGAGTGTGATTGGACACGGAGAGTGTGATTGGATACGGAGAGTGTGATTGGATGCGGAGTGTGTGATTGGTCACGGAGAGTGTGACTGGTCACGGAGAGTGTGATTGGATACGGAGAGTGTGATTGGATACGGAGAGTGTGATTGGACACGGAGCGTGTGATTGAACATGGAGAGTGTGATTGGATACGGAGAGTGTGATTGGTTACGGAGAGTATGATTTGATACGGAGAGTGTGATTGGATACGGAGTGTGATTTGATATGGAGTGTGATTGGACACGGAGAGTGTGATTGGACACGGAGAGTGTGATTGGTCACGGAGAGTGTGATTGGACACGGAGTGTGTGATTGGTCACGGAGAGTGTGACTGGTCACGGAGAGTGTGATTGGATACGGAGAGTGTGATTGGATACGGAGAGTGTGATTGGACACGGAGCGTGTGATTGAACATGGAGAGTGTGATTGGATACGGAGAGTGTGATTGGTTACGGAGAGTATGATTTGATACGGAGAGTGTGATTGGATACAGAGAGTGTGATTGGATACGGAGTGTGATTGGACACGGAGTGTGATTGGACACGGAGTGTGATTGGATACGGAGTGTGATTGCATACGGAGTGTGATTGGACACGGAGAGTGATTGGATACGGAGTGTGATTGGATACGGAGTGTGATTGCATACGGAGTGTGATTGGATACGGAGTGTGATTGGACACGGAGTGTGATTGGATACGAAGAGTGTGATTGGACACGGAGAGTGTGATTGGATACGGAGAGTGTGATTGGATACGGAGAGTGTGATTGGACACAGAGAGTGTGATTGGATACGGAGAGTGTGATTGGACACGGAGAGTGTGATTGGATACGGAGAGTGTGATTGGATGCGGAGTGTGTGATTGGTCACGGAGAGTGTGACTGGTCACGGAGAGTGTGATTGGATACGGAGAGTGTGATTGGATACGGAGAGTGTGATTGGACACGGAGCGTGTGATTGAACATGGAGAGTGTGATTGGATACGGAGAGTGTGATTGGTTACGGAGAGTATGATTTGATACGGAGAGTGTGATTGGATACGGAGTGTGATTTGATATGGAGTGTGATTGGACACGGAGAGTGTGATTGGACACGGAGAGTGTGATTGGTCACGGAGAGTGTGATTGGACACGGAGTGTGTGATTGGTCACGGAGAGTGTGACTGGTCACGGAGAGTGTGATTGGATACGGAGAGTGTGATTGGATACGGAGAGTGTGATTTGAGACGGAGAGTGTGATTGGACACGGAGTGTGTGATTGGACACGGAGAGTGTGATTGGATACGGAGAGTGTGATTGGTTACGGAGAGTGTGATTGGACACGGAGTGTGAATGGATACGGAGCGTGTGATTGGATACGGAGAGTGTGATTGAACATGGAGAGTGTGATTGGATACGGAGAGTGTGATTGGATACGGAGAGTGTGATTGGACACGGAGTGTGAATGGATACGGAGCGTGTGATTGGATACGGAGAGTGTGATTGGTTACGGAGAGTATGATTGGGCACAGAGAGTGTGATTGGACACGGAGAGTGTGATTGGATACGGAGAGTGTGATTGGATACGGAGTGTGATTGGATACGGAGAGTGTGATTGGATACGGAGACTGTGATTGGACACGGAGTGTGATTGGACACGGAGTGTGAATGGATACGGAGAGTGTGATTGGATACGGAGAGTGTGATTGGACACAGAGAGTGTGATTGGACACGGAGAGTGTGATTGGATACGGAGAGTGTGATTGGATAGGGAGAGTGTGATTGGACACGGAGAGTGTGAATGGATACAGAGAGTGTGATTGGATATGGAGAGTGTGATTGGTTACGGAGAGTATGATTTGTCACGGAGAGTGTGATTGGACACGGAGTGTGTGATTGGTCACGGAGAGTGTGACTGGTCACGGAGAGTGTGATTGGATACGGAGAGTGTGATTGGATCCGGAGAGTGTGATTGGACATGGAGAGTGTGATTGGATACGGAGAGTGTGATTTGATCTGGAGAGTGTGATTGGTTACGGAGAGTGTGATTTGATACGGAGAGTGTGATTGGATACGGAGTGTGATTTGATCCGGAGTGTGATTGGACACGGAAGTGTGATTGGACACGGAGAGTGTGATTGGATACGGAGAGTGTGATTGGACACAGAGAGTGTGATTGGACACGGAGGGTGAATGGATACGGAGAGTGTGATTGGATACGGAGAGTGTGATTGGACACGGAGAGTGTGATTGGACACGGAGAGTGTGATTGGACACAGAGAGTGTGATTGGACACGGAGAGTGTGATTGGATACGGAGAGTGTGATTGGACACGGAGAGTGTGATTGGATACGGAGAGTGTGATTGGACACGGAGAGTGTGATTGGACACGGAGAGTGTGATTGGATACGGAGAGTGTGATTGGAGACGGAGAGTGTGATTGGACACGGAGTGTGAATGGATACGGAGAGTGTGATTGGATACGGAGAGTGTGATTGTTTACGGAGAGTATGATTGGACACGGAGAGTGTGATTGGATACGGAGAGTGTGATTGGACACGGAGTGTGATTGGATACGGAGAGTCTGATTGGATACGGAGAGTGTGATTGGACACGGAGTGTGATTGGATACGGAGTGTGTGATTGGGCACGGAGAGTGTGATTGGACATGGAGAGTGTGATTGGATACGGAGTGTGATTGGACACGGAGAGTGTGATTGGATACGGAGAGTGTGATTGGATACGGAGAGTGTGATTGGACACGGAGAGTGTGATTGGATACGGAGAGTGTGATTGGATACGGAGAGTGTGATTGGACACGGACAGTGTGATTGGACACGGAGTGTGATTGGACACGGAGAGTGTGATTGGATACGGAGTGTGATTGGACACAGAGAGTGTGATTGGATACGGAGAGTGTGATTGGATACGGAGAGTGTGATTGGTTACGGAGAGTGTGATTTGATACGGAGAGTGTGATTGGATTCGGAGTGTGATTGGACGCGGAGAGTGTGATTGGACGCGGAGAGTGTGATTGGACACGGAGAGTGTGATTGGATACGGAGAGTTTGATTGGACACTTACAGTGTGATTGGTCACGGAGAGTGTGATTGGTCACGGAGAGTGTGATTGGATACGGAGAGTGTGATTGGTCACGGAGCGTGTGATTGGACACGGAGAGTGTGATTGGATACGGAGAGTGTGATTGGACACGGAGAGTGTGATTGGATACGGAGAGTGATTGGATATGGAGAGTGTGATTGGATACGGAGTGTGATTGGACAAAGAGAGTGTGATTGGACACGGAGTGTGATTGGATACGGAGTGTGATTGCATACGGAGTGTGATTGGACACGGAGAGTGATTGGATACGGAGTGTGATTGGATACGGAGTGTGATTGCATACGGAGTGTGATTGGATACGGAGTGTGATTGGACACGGAGTGTGATTGGATACGAAGAGTGTGATTGGACACGGAGAGTGTGATTGGATACGGAGAGTGTGATTGGATACGGAGAGTGTGATTGGACAAAGAGAGTGTGATTGGATACGGAGAGTGTGATTGGACACGGAGAGTGTGATTGGATACGGAGAGTGTGATTGGATGCGGAGTGTGTGATTGGTCACGGAGAGTGTGACTGGTCACGGAGAGTGTGATTGGATACGGAGAGTGTGATTGGATACGGAGAGTGTGATTGGACACGGAGCGTGTGATTGAACATGGAGAGTGTGATTGGATACGGAGAGTGTGATTGGTTACGGAGAGTATGATTTGATACGGAGAGTGTGATTGGATACGGAGTGTGATTTGATATGGAGTGTGATTGGACACGGAGAGTGTGATTGGACACGGAGAGTGTGATTGGTCACGGAGAGTGTGATTGGACACGGAGTGTGTGATTGGTCACGGAGAGTGTGACTGGTCACGGAGAGTGTGATTGGATACGGAGAGTGTGATTGGATACGGAGAGTGTGATTGGACACGGAGCGTGTGATTGAACATGGAGAGTGTGATTGGATACGGAGAGTGTGATTGGTTACGGAGAGTATGATTTGATACGGAGAGTGTGATTGGATACAGAGAGTGTGATTGGATACGGAGAGTGTGATTGGACACGGAGAGTGTGATTGGATACGGAGAGTGTGATTGGATGCGGAGTGTGTGATTGGACACGGAGAGTGTGATTGGACACGGAGAGTGTGATTGGATACGGAGAGTGTGATTGGACACGGAGTGTGTGATTGGTCACGGAGAGTGTGACTGGTCACGGAGAGTGTGATTGGATACGGAGAGTGTGATTGGATACGGAGAGTGTGATTGGACACGGAGCGTGTGATTGAACATGGAGAGTGTGATTGGATACGGAGAGTGTGATTGGTTACGGAGAGTATGATTTGATACGGAGAGTGTGATTGGATACGGAGTGTGATTTGATATGGAGTGTGATTGGACACGGAGAGTGTGATTGGACACGGAGAGTGTGATTGGTCACGGAGAGTGTGATTGGACACGGAGTGTGTGATTGGTCACGGAGAGTGTGACTGGTCACGGAGAGTGTGATTGGATACGGAGAGTGTGATTGGATACGGAGAGTGTGATTGGACACGGAGCGTGTGATTGAACATGGAGAGTGTGATTGGATACGGAGAGTGTGATTGGTTACGGAGAGTATGATTTGATACGGAGAGTGTGATTGGATACAGAGTGTGATTTGATTCGGAGTGTGATTGGACGCGGAGAGTGTGATTGGACACGGAGAGTGTGATTGGATACGGAGAGTTTGATTGGACACTTAGAGTGTGATTGGTCACGGAGAGTGTGATTGGATACGGAGAGTGTGATTGGATACGGAGAGTGTGATTGGACACGGAGCGTGTGATTGGACACGGAGCGTGTGATTGGACACGGAGTGTGAATGGATACGGAGAGTGTGATTGGACACGGAGCGTGTAATTGAACATGGAGAGTGTGATTGGATACGGAGAGTGTGATTGGATACGGAGAGTGTGATTGGACACGGAGTGTGAATGGATACGGAGAGTGTGATTGGACACGGAGCGTGTAATTGAACATGGAGAGTGTGATTGGATACGGAGAGTGTGATTGGATATGGAGAGTTTGATTGGATACGGAGTGTGATTGAATATGGAGAGTGTGATTGGACACGGAGAGTGTGATTGGATACGGAGCGTGTGAATGGATACGGAGAGTGTGATTTGAGACGGAGAGTGTGATTGGACACGGAGTGTGTGATTGGACACGGAGAGTGTGATTGGACACGGAGAGTGTGATTGGATACGGAGAGTGTGATTGGACACGGAGTGTGAATGGATACGGAGAGTGTGATTGGACACGGAGCGTGTAATTGAACATGGAGAGTGTGATTGGATACGGAGAGTGTGATTGGATACGGAGAGTGTGATTGGACACGGAGTGTGAATGGATACGGAGCGTGTGATTGGATACGGAGAGTGTGATTGGTTACGGAGAGTATGATTGGGCACAGAGAGTGTGATTGGACACGGAGAGTGTGATTGGATACGGAGAGTGTGATTGGATACGGAGTGTGATTGGATACGGAGAGTGTGATTGGATACGGAGACTGTGATTGGACACGGAGTGTGATTGGACACGGAGTGTGAATGGATACGGAGAGTGTGATTGGATACGGAGAGTGTGATTGGACACAGAGAGTGTGATTGGACACGGAGAGTGTGATTGGATACGGAGAGTGTGATTGGATAGGGAGAGTGTGTTTGGACACGGAGAGTGTAATTGGACACGGAGAGTGTGATTGGATACGGAGAGTGTGATTGGATACGGAGAGTGTGATTGGACACGGAGTGTGATTGGATACGGAGAGTGTGATTGGACACGGAGAGTGTGATTGGATACGGACAGTGTGATTGGATACGGCGTGTGTGATTGGACACGGAGAGTGTGATTGGATACGGAGAGTGTGATTGGATACGGAGTGTGATTGGACACAGAGAGTGTGATTGGAGACAGAGAGTGTGATTGGACACGGAGAGTGTGATTGGATACGGAGAGTTTGATTGGATACGGAGTGTGATTGAATATGGAGAGTGTGATTGGACACGGAGAGTGTGATTGGATACGGAGCGTGTGAATGGATACGGAGAGTGTGATTTGAGACGGAGAGTGTGATTGGACACGGAGTGTGTGATTGGACACGGAGAGTGTGATTGGATACGGAGAGTGGAATCGGACACGGAGAGTGTGATTGGTTACGGAGAGTATGATTGGACACAGAGAGTGTAATTGGACACGGAGAGTGTGATTGGATACGGAGAGTGTGATTGGACACGGAGTGTGATTGGATACGGTCAGTGTGATTGGACACGGAGAGTGTGATTGGTCACGGAGAGTGTGATTGGACACGGAGTGTGTGATTGGATACGGAGAGTGTGATTGGTTACGGAGAGTGTGATTTGATACGGAGAGTGTGATTGGATACAGAGTGTGATTTGATTCGGAGTGTGATTGGACGCGGAGAGTGTGATTGGACACGGAGAGTGTGATTGGATACGGAGAGTGTGATTGGATACGGAGAGTGTGATTGGACACGGAGCGTGTGATTGGACACGGAGAGTGTGATTGGATACGGAGAGTGTGATTGGATACGGAGAGTGATTGGATATGGAGAGTGTGATTGGATACGGAGTGTGATTGGACACGGAGTGTGATTGGATACGGAGTGTGATTGCATACGGAGTGTGATTGGACACGGAGAGTGATTGGATACGGAGTGTGATTGGATACGGAGTGTGATTGCATACGGAGTGTGATTGGACACGGAGTGTGATTGGATACGGAGTGTGATTGCATACGGAGTGTGATTGGATACGGAGTGTGATTGGACACGGAGTGTGATTGGATACGAAGAGTGTGATTGGACACGGAGAGTGTGATTGGATACGGAGAGTGTGATTGGACACAGAGAGTGTGATTGGATACGGAGTGTGATTGGACACGGAGAGTGTGATTGGATACGGAGAGTGTGATTGGATGCGGAGTGTGTGATTGGGCACGGAGAGTGTGATTGGACACGGAGAGTGTGATTGGATACGGAGAGTGTGATTGGACACGGAGAGTGTGATTGGATACGGAGTGTGATTTGATATGGAGTGTGATTGGACACGGAGAGTGTGATTGGACACGGAGAGTGTGATTGGTCACGGAGAGTGTGATTGGACACGGAGTGTGTGATTGGTCACGGAGAGTGTGACTGGTCATGGAGAGTGTGATTGGATACGGAGAGTGTGATTGGATACGGAGAGTGTGATTGGACACGGAGTGTGTGATTGAACATGGAGAGTGTGATTGGATACGGAGAGTGTGATTGGACACGGAGAGTGTGATTGGATACGGAGAGTGTGATTGGACACGGAGAGTGTGATTAGACACAGAGACTGTGATTGGACACGGAGAGTGTGATTGGATACGGAGAGCGTGATTGGACACGGAGAGTGTGATTGGATACAGAGAGTGTGATTGGATACGGAGAGTGTGATTGGACACGGAGAGTGTGATTGTACAAGAGAGTGTGATTGGATACGGAGAGTGTGATTGGACACGGAGAGTGTGATTGGATACGGAGAGTGGAATCGGACACGGAGAGTGTGATTGGTTACGGAGAGTATGATTGGACACAGAGAGTGTAATTGGACACGGAGAGTGTGATTGGATACGGAGAGTGTGATTGGACACGGAGTGTGATTGGATACGGAGAGTGTGATTGGACATGGAGAGTGTGATTGGACACGGAGAGTGTGATTGGATACGGAGAGTGTGATTGGATACGGAGTGTGATTGGACACAGAGAGTGTGATTGGATACGGAGAGTGTGATTTGAGACGGAGAGAGTGATTGGACACGGAGTGTGTGATTGGACACGGAGAGTGTGATTGGACACGGAGAGTGTGATTGGACACGGAGAGTGTGATTGGATACGGAGAGTGTGATTGGATGCGGAGTGTGTGATTGGACACGGAGAGTGTGATTGGACACGGAGAGTGTGATTGGACCCGGGAGTGTGATTGGATACGGAGTGTGATTTGATATGGAGTGTGATTGGACACGGAGAGTGTGATTGGACACGGAGTGTGTGATTGGACACGGAGAGTGTGATTGGACACGGAGAGTGTTATTGGACACGGAGATTGTGATTGGATACGGAGAGTGTGATTGGATGCGGAGTGTGTGATTGGATACGGAGAGTGTGATTGGACACGGAGAGTGTGATTGGATACGGAGTGTGATTTGATATGGAGTGTGATTGGACACGGAGAGTGTGATTGGACACGGACAGTGTGATTGGTCACGGAGAGTGTGATTGGACACGGAGTGTGTGATTGGTCACGGAGAGTGTGACTGGTCACGGAGAGTGTGATTGGATACGGAGAGTGTGATTGGATACGGAGAGTGTGATTGGACACGGAGAGTATGATTGGACACGGAGAGTGTGATTGGTTACGGAGAGTATGATTGGACACGGAGAGTGTGATTGGATACGGAGAGTTTGATTGGATACGGAGTGTGATTGAATATGGAGAGTGTGATTGGACACAGAGAGTGTGATTGGATATGGAGAGTGTGATTGGACACGGAGAGTGTGATTGGACACGGAGAGTGTGATTGGATACGGAGAGTGTGATTGGATACGAAGGGTGTGATTGGACACGGAGAGTGTGATTGGATACGGAGAGTGTGTTTGGACACGGAGAGTGTGATTGGACACGGAGAGTGTGATTGGATACGGAGAGTGTGATTTGATACGGAGAGTGTGATTTGATACGGAATGTGATTTGATACGGAGTGTGATTGGACACGGAGAGTGTGATTGGACACGGAGAGTGTGATTGGTTACGGAGAGTGTGATTTGATACGGCGTGTGTGATTGGTTACGGAGAGTGTGATTTGATACGGAGAGTATGATTTGATACGGAGAGTGTGATTGGATACGGAGTGTGATTTGATTCGGAGTGTGATTGGACGCGGAGAGTGTGATTGGTTACGGAGAGTATGATTGGACACGGAGAGTGTGATTGGAAACGGAGAGTGTGATTGGATACGGAGAGTGTGATTGGACACGGAGTGTGATTGGATACGGAGAGTGTGATTGGATACGGAGTGTGTTGAATTGGACACGGAGAGTGTGATTGGACATGGAGAGTGTGATTGGATACGGAGTGTGATTGGACACGGAGAGTGTGATTGGACACGGACAGTGTGATTGGACACGGAGTGTGATTGGACACGGAGAGTGTGATTGGACACGGAGAGTGTGATTGGACACGGAGAGTTTGATTGGATACAGAGAGTGTGATTGGACACGGAGTGTGATTGGATACGGAGAGTTTGATTGGATACGGAGTGTGATTGAATATGGAGAGTGTGATTGGACACAGAGAGTGTGATTGGATACGGAGAGTTTGATTGGATACGGAGTGTGATTGAATATGGAGAGTGTGATTGGACACAGAGAGTGTGATTGGATACGGAGAGTGTGATTGGATACAGAGAGTGTGATTGGACACGGAGAGTGTGATTGGATACGGAGAGTTTGATTGGATACGGAGTGTGATTGAATATGGAGAGTGTGATTGGACACGGAGAGTGTGATTGGATACGGAGAGTGTGATTGGATACGGAGAGTGCGATTGGACACGGAGAGTGCGATTGGACAGGGAGAGTGCGATTGGACACGGAGAGTGTGATTGGATACGGAGAGTGTGATTGGATACGGAGAGTGTGATTGGACACGGAGAGTGCGATTGGACACGGAGAGTGCGATTGGACACGGAGAGTGCGATTGGATACGGAGAGTGTGATTGGACACGGAGAGTGTGATTGGAAACGGAGAGTGTGATTGGATACGGAGTGTGATTGGACACGGAGAGTGTGATTGGATTCGGAGAGTGCTATTGGATACGGAGAGTGCGATTGGACACGGAGAGTGCGATTGGATACGAGAGTGCGATTGGACACGGAGAGTGTGATTGGACACGGAGAGTGTGATTGGACACGGAGAGTGTGATTGGATACGGAGAGTGTGATTGGACACGGAGAGTGTCATTTGTCATGGAGAGTGTGATTGGATGCGGAGTGTGTGATTGGACACGGAGAGTGTGATTGGATACGGAGAGTGTGATTGGATACGGAGAGTGTGATTGGACACGGAGAGTGTGACTGGATACGGAGTGTGATTTGATACGGAGAGTGTGATTGGATACGGAGTGTGATTTGAAATGGAGTGTGATTGGACACGGAGAGTGTGATTGGATACGGAGTGTGATTGGACACGGAGTGTGATTGGACACGGAGAGTGATTGGATACGAAGGGTGTGATTGGACACGGAGAGTGTGATTGGATACGGAGTGTGATTGCATACGGAGTGTGATTGGACACGGAGTGTGATTGGACACGGAGAGTGATTGGATACGGAGTGTGATTGGATACGGAGTGTGATTGGACATGGAGTGTGATTGGATACGAAGGGTGTGATTGGATACGAAGGGTGTGATTGGACACGGAGAGTGTGATTGGATACGGAGAGTGTGATTGGACACAGAGAGTGAGATTGGATACGTAGTGTGATTGGACACGGAGAGTGTGATTGGATACGGAGAGTGTGATTGGATACGGAGAGTGCGATTGGACACGGAGAGTGCGATTGTACACGGAGAGTGCGATTGGACACGGAGAGTGTGATTGGATACGGAGAGTGTGACTGGATACGGAGAGTGTGACTTGATACGGAGAGTGTGATTGGATACGGAGTGTGATTTGATATGGAGTGTGATTGGATACGGAGAGTGTGATTGGATACGGAGAGTGTGATTGGATACGGAGAGTGTGATTTGATACGGAGAGTGTGATTGGTTACGGAGAGTGTGATTTGATACGGAGAGTGTGATTGGATACGGAGTGTGATTTCACACGGAGAGTGTGATTGGACACGGAGAGTGTGATTGGATACGGAGAGTGTGATTGGACACGGAGTGTGATTGGACACGGTGTGTGAATGCACACGGAGAGTGTGATTGGATACGAAGAGTGTGATTGGACACGGAGAGTGTGATTGGACACAGAGAGTGTGATTGGACACGGAGAGTGTGATTGGATACGGAGAGTGTGATTGGACACGGAGAGTGTGATTGGTCACGGAGAGTGTGATTGGATACGGAGAGTGTGATTGGATACGGAGAGTGTGATTGGACACGGAGTGTGAATGGATACGGAGAGTGTGATTGGATACGGAGAGTGTGATTGGTTACGGAGAGTATGATTGTACACGGAGAGTGTGATTGGATACGGAGAGTGTGATTGGATACGGAGAGTATGATTGGACACGGAGTGTGATTGGATACGGAGAGTGTGATTGGATACGGAGAGTGTGATTGGACACGGAGTGTGATTGGATACGGAGTGTGTGATTGGACACGGAGAGTGTGATTGGACATGGAGAGTGTGATTGGATACGGAGTGTGATTGGACACGGAGGGTGTGATTGGACACGGACAGTGTGATTGGACACGGAGTGTGATTGGACACGGAGAGTGTGATTGGATACGGAGTGTGATTGGACACAGAGAGTGTGATTGGATACGGAGAGTGTGATTGGATACAGAGAGTGTGATTGGACACGGAGAGTGTGATTGGATACGGAGAGTTTGATTGGATACGGAGAGTGATTGAATATGGAGAGTGTGATTGGACACGGAGAGTGTGATTGGATACGGAGAGTGTGATTGGATACGGAGAGTGTGATTGGACACGGAGAGTGTGAATGGACACGGAGAGTGTGACTGGATACGGAGAGTGTGATTGGATACGGAGTGTGATTTGATATGGAGTGTGATTGGACACGGAGAGTGTGATTGGATACGGAGTGTGATTGGACACGGAGTGTGATTGGATACGGAGTGTGATTGCATACGGAGTGTGATTGGACACGGAGTGTGATTGGACACGGAGAGTGATTGGATACGGAGTGTGATTGGACACGGAGTGTGATTGGATACGGAGTGTGATTGGACACGGAGTGTGATTGGATACGAAGGGTGTGATTGGACACGGAGAGTGTGATTGGATACGGAGAGTGTGATTGGACACAGAGAGTGTGATTGGATACGGAGTGTGATTGGACACGGAGAGTGTGATTGGATACGGAGAGTGTGATTGGATACGGAGAGTGTGATTGGATACGGAGAGTGCGATTGGACACGGAGAGTGCGATTGGACACGGAGAGTGTGATTGGATACGGAGAGTGTGATTGGATACGGAGAGTGCGATTGGATACGGAGAGTGCGATTGGATTCGGAGAGTGTGATTGGACACGGAGAGTATGATTGGACACGGAGAGTGCGATTGGATACGAGAGTGCGATTGGACACGGAGAGTGCGATTGGACACGGAGAGTGTGATTGGATACGGAGAGTGTGATTGGACACGGAGTGTGCAATTGGATACGGAGAGTGCGATTGGATACGGAGAGTGCGATTGGACACGGAGAGTGCGATTGGATACGAGAGTGCGATTGGATACGGAGAGTGCGATTGGACACGGAGAGTGCGATTGGATACGAGAGTGCGATTGGACACGGAGAGTGCGATTGGACACGGAGAGTGTGATTGGATACGGAGAGTGTGATTGGACACGGAGAGTGTGATTGGACACGGAGAGTGTGATTGGACACGGAGTGTGAATTTATACGGAGAGCGTGATTGGATACGGAGAGTGTGATTGGTTACGGAGAGTATGATTGGACACAGAGAGTGTGATTGTACAAGAGAGTGTGATTGGATACGGAGAGTGTGATTGGATACGGAGAATGTGATTGGACACGGAGTGTGATTGGATACGGAGTGTGAGATTGGATGCGGAGAGTGTGATTGGACACGGAGAGTGTGATTGGATACGGAGAGTGGAATCGGACACGGAGAGTGTGATTGGTTACAGAGAGTATGATTGGACACAGAGAGTGTAATTGGACACGGAGAGTGTGATTGGATACGGAGAGTGTGATTGGACACGGAGAGTGTGATTGGACACGGAGAGTGTGATTGGACACGGAGAGTGTGATTGGATACGGAGAGTGTGATTGGATACGGAGAGTGTGATTGGACACGGAGTGTGAATTTATACGGAGAGCGTGATTGGATACGGAGAGTGTGATTGGACACGGAGTGTGAATTTATACGGAGAGCGTGATTGGTTACGGAGAGTATGATTGGACACAGAGAGTGTGATTGTACAAGAGAGTGTGATTGGATACGGAGAGTGTGATTGGATACGGAGTGTGTGATTGGACACGGAGTGTGATTGGATACGGAGTGTGAGATTGGATGCGGAGAGTGTGATTGGACACGGAGAGTGTGATTGGATACGGAGAGTGGAATCGGACACGGAGAGTGTGATTGGTTACGGAGAGTATGATTGGACACAGAGAGTGTAATTGGACACGGAGAGTGTGATTGGACATGGAGAGTGTGATTGGACACGGACAGTGTGATTGGACACGGAGAGTGTGATTGGATACGGAGAGTGTGATTGGATACGGAGTGTGATTGGACACAGAGAGTGTGATTGGATACGGAGAGTGTGATTTGAGACGGAGAGTGTGATTTGAGACGGAGAGTGTGATTGGACACGGAGTGTGTGATTGGACACGGAGAGTGTGATTGGACACGGAGAGTGTGATTGGATACGGAGAGTGTGATTGGATGCGGAGTGTGTGATTGGACACGGAGAGTGTGATTGGACACGGAGTGTGTGATTGGATACGGAGAGTGTGATTGGACACGGAGAGTGTGATTTGATACGGAGTGTGATTTGATATGGAGTGTGATTGGACACGGAGAGTGTGATTGGACACGGAGTGTGTGATTGGATACGGTCAGTGTGATTGGACACGGACAGTGTGATTGGTCACGGAGAGTGTGATTGGACACGGAGTGTGTGATTGGACACGGAGAGTGTGATTGGTTACGGAGAGTATGATTGGACACGGAGAGTGTGATTGGATACGGAGAGTTTGATTGGATACGGAGTGTGATTGAATATGGAGAGTGTGATTGGACACAGAGAGTGTGATTGGATACGGAGAGTGTGATTGGACACGGAGAGTGTGATTGGACACGGAGAGTGTGATTGGATACGGAGAGTGTGATTGGATACGAAGGGTGTGATTGGACACGGAGAGTGTGATTGGATACGGAGAGTGTGTTTGGACACGGAGAGTGTGATTGGACACGGAGAGTGTGATTGGATACGGAGAGTGTGATTTGATACGGAGAGTGTGATTTGATACGGAATGTGATTTGATATGGAGTGTGATTGGACACGGAGAGTGTGATTGGATACGGAGTGTGTGATTGGTTACGGAGAGTGTGATTTGATATGGCGTGTGTGATTGGTTACGGAGAGTGTGATTTGATACGGAGAGTGTGATTGGATACGGAGTGTGATTTGATATGGAGTGTGATTGGACACGGAGAGTGTGATTGGACACGGAGAGTGTGATTGGTTACGGAGAGTATGATTGGACACGGAGAGTGTGATTGGAAACGGAGAGTGTGATTGGACACGGAGAGTGTGATTGGATACGGAGAGTGTGATTGGATACGGAGAGTGTGATTGGACACGGAGTGTGATTGGATACGGAGAGTGTGATTGGATACGGAGAGTGTGATTGGACATGGAGTGTGATTGGATACGGAGTGTGTTGAATTGGACACGGAGAGTGTGATTGGACATGGAGAGTGTGATTGGATACGGAGTGTGATTGGACACGGAGAGTGTGATTGGACACGGACAGTGTGATTGGACACGGAGTGTGATTGGACACGGAGAGTGTGATTGGATACGGAGAGTGTGATTGGACACGGAGAGTGTGATTGGATACAGAGAGTGTGATTGGACACGGAGTGTGATTGGATACGGAGAGTTTGATTGGACACGGAGTGTGATTGAATATGGAGAGTGTGATTGGACACAGAGAGTGTGATTGGATACGGAGAGTGTGATTGGATACAGAGAGTGTGATTGGATACGGAGTGTGATTGGATACGGAGAGTGTGATTGGACACGGAGAGAGTGATTGGATACAGAGAGTGTGATTGGACACGGAGTGTGATTGAATATGGAGAGTGTGATTGGACACAGAGAGTGTGATTGGATACGGAGAGTGTGATTGGATACAGAGAGTGTGATTGGACACGGAGAGTGTGATTGGATACGGAGAGTTTGATTGGATACGGAGTGTGATTGAATATGGAGAGTGTGATTGGACACGGAGAGTGTGATTGGACACGGAGAGTGTGATTGGATACGGAGAGTGTGATTGGATACGGAGAGTGTGATTGGACACGGAGTGTGTGATTGGATACGGAGAGTGTGATTGGACACAGAGAGTGTGATTGGATACGGAGTGTGATTGGACACGGAGAGTGTGATTGGATACGGAGAGTGTGATTGGATACGGAGAGTGTGATTGGATACGGAGAGTGCGATTGGACACGGAGAGTGCGATTGGACACGGAGAGTGTGATTGGATACGGAGAGTGTGATTGGATACGGAGAGTGCGATTGGATACGGAGAGTGCGATTGGATTCGGAGAGTGTGATTGGACACGGAGAGTATGATTGGACACGGAGAGTGCGATTGGATACGAGAGTGCGATTGGACACGGAGAGTGCGATTGGACACGGAGAGTGTGATTGGATACGGAGAGTGTGATTGGACACGGAGTGTGCAATTGGATACGGAGAGTGCGATTGGATACGGAGAGTGCGATTGGACACGGAGAGTGCGATTGGATACGAGAGTGCGATTGGATACGGAGAGTGCGATTGGACACGGAGAGTGCGATTGGATACGAGAGTGCGATTGGACACGGAGAGTGCGATTGGACACGGAGAGTGTGATTGGATACGGAGAGTGTGATTGGACACGGAGAGTGTGATTGGAAACGGAGAGTGTGATTGGACACGGAGTGTGAATTTATACGGAGAGCGTGATTGGATACGGAGAGTGTGATTGGTTACGGAGAGTATGATTGGACACAGAGAGTGTGATTGTACAAGAGAGTGTGATTGGATACGGAGAGTGTGATTGGATACGGAGAATGTGATTGGACACGGAGTGTGATTGGATACGGAGTGTGAGATTGGATGCGGAGAGTGTGATTGGACACGGAGAGTGTGATTGGATACGGAGAGTGGAATCGGACACGGAGAGTGTGATTGGTTACGGAGAGTATGATTGGACACAGAGAGTGTAATTGGACACGGAGAGTGTGATTGGATACGGAGAGTGTGATTGGACACGGAGAGTGTGATTGGACACGGAGAGTGTGATTGGACCCGGAGAGTGTGATTGGATACAGAGAGTGTGATTGGATACGGAGAGTGTGATTGGACACGGAGTGTGAATTTATACGGAGAGCGTGATTGGATACGGAGAGTGTGATTGGACACGGAGTGTGAATTTATACGGAGAGCGTGATTGGTTACGGAGAGTATGATTGGACACAGAGAGTGTGATTGTACAAGAGAGTGTGATTGGATACGGAGAGTGTGATTGGATACGGAGTGTGTGATTGGACACGGAGTGTGATTGGATACGGAGTGTGAGATTGGATGCGGAGAGTGTGATTGGACACGGAGAGTGTGATTGGATACGGAGAGTGGAATCGGACACGGAGAGTGTGATTGGTTACGGAGAGTATGATTGGACACAGAGAGTGTAATTGGACACGGAGAGTGTGATTGGACATGGAGAGTGTGATTGGACACGGACAGTGTGATTGGACACGGAGAGTGTGATTGGATACGGAGAGTGTGATTGGATACGGAGTGTGATTGGACACAGAGAGTGTGATTGGATACGGAGAGTGTGATTTGAGACGGAGAGTGTGATTGGACACGGAGTGTGTGATTGGACACGGAGAGTGTGATTGGACACGGAGAGTGTGATTGGACACGGAGAGTGTGATTGGATACGGAGAGTGTGATTGGATGCGGAGTGTGTGATTGGACACGGAGAGTGTGATTGGACACGGAGTGTGTGATTGGATACGGAGAGTGTGATTGGACACGGAGAGTGTGATTTGATACGGAGTGTGATTTGATATGGAGTGTGATTGGACACGGAGAGTGTGATTGGACACGGAGTGTGTGATTGGATACGGTCAGTGTGATTGGACACGGACAGTGTGATTGGTCACGGAGAGTGTGATTGGACACGGAGTGTGTGATTGGTCACGGAGAGTGTGACTGGTCACGGAGAGTGTGATTGGACACGGAGAGTGTGATTGGTTACGGAGAGTATGATTGGACACGGAGAGTGTGATTGGATACGGAGAGTTTGATTGGATACGGAGTGTGATTGAATATGGAGAGTGTGATTGGACACAGAGAGTGTGATTGGATACGGAGAGTGTGATTGGACACGGAGAGTGTGATTGGACACGGAGAGTGTGATTGGATACGGAGAGTGTGATTGGATACGAAGGGTGTGATTGGACACGGAGAGTGTGATTGGATACGGAGAGTGTGTTTGGACACGGAGAGTGTGATTGGACACGGAGAGTGTGATTGGATACGGAGAGTGTGATTTGATACGGAGAGTGTGATTTGATACGGAATGTGATTTGATATGGAGTGTGATTGGACACGGAGAGTGTGATTGGATACGGAGTGTGTGATTGGTTACGGAGAGTGTGATTTGATATGGCGTGTGTGATTGGTTACGGAGAGTGTGATTTGATACGGAGAGTGTGATTGGATACGGAGTGTGATTTGATATGGAGTGTGATTGGACACGGAGAGTGTGATTGGACACGGAGAGTGTGATTGGTTACGGAGAGTATGATTGGACACGGAGAGTGTGATTGGAAACGGAGAGTGTGATTGGACACGGAGAGTGTGATTGGATACGGAGAGTGTGATTGGATACGGAGAGTGTGATTGGACACGGAGTGTGATTGGATACGGAGAGTGTGATTGGATACGGAGAGTGTGATTGGACATGGAGTGTGATTGGATACGGAGTGTGTTGAATTGGACACGGAGAGTGTGATTGGACATGGAGAGTGTGATTGGATACGGAGTGTGATTGGACACGGAGAGTGTGATTGGACACGGACAGTGTGATTGGACACGGAGTGTGATTGGACACGGAGAGTGTGATTGGATACGGAGAGTGTGATTGGACACGGAGAGTGTGATTGGATACAGAGAGTGTGATTGGACACGGAGTGTGATTGGATACGGAGAGTTTGATTGGACACGGAGTGTGATTGAATATGGAGAGTGTGATTGGACACAGAGAGTGTGATTGGATACGGAGAGTGTGATTGGATACAGAGAGTGTGATTGGATACGGAGTGTGATTGGATACGGAGAGTGTGATTGGACACGGAGAGAGTGATTGGATACAGAGAGTGTGATTGGACACGGAGTGTGATTGAATATGGAGAGTGTGATTGGACACAGAGAGTGTGATTGGATACGGAGAGTGTGATTGGATACAGAGAGTGTGATTGGACACGGAGAGTGTGATTGGACACGGAGAGTGTGATTGGATACGGAGAGTTTGATTGGATACGGAGTGTGATTGAATATGGAGAGTGTGATTGGACACGGAGAGTGTGATTGGATACGGAGCGTGTGATTGGACACGGAGAGTGTGATTGGATACGGAGAGTGGAATCGGACACGGAGCGTGTGATTGGATATGGAGAGTGTGATTGGATACGGAGAGTGTGATTGGATACGGAGAGTGTGATTTGAGACGGAGAGTGTGATTGGACCCGGAGAGTGTGATTGGATACGGAGAGTGTGATTGGACACGGAGAGTGTGATTTGTCACGGAGAGTGTGATTGGATGCGGAGTGTGTGATTGGACACGGAGAGTGTGATTGGATACGGAGAGTGTGATTGGATACGGAGAGTGTGATTGGACACGGAGAGTGTGACTGTATACGGAGAGTGTGACTTGATACGGAGAGTGTGATTGGATACGGAGTGTGATTTGATATGGAGTGTGATTGGACACGGAGAGTGTGATTGGATACGGAGAGTGTGATTGGATACGGAGAGTGTGATTTGATACGGAGAGTGTGATTGGTTACGGAGAGTGTGATTTGATACGGAGAGTGTGATTGGATACGGAGTGTGATTTGATCCGGAGTGTGATTGGACATGGAGAGTGTGATTGGACACGGAGAGTGTGATTGGATACGGAGAGTGTGATTGGACACGGAGTGTGAATGCATACGGAGAGTGTGATTGGATACGGAGAGTGTGATTGGACACGGAGAGTGTGATTGGACACAGAGAGTGTGATTGGACACGGAGAGTGTGATTGGATACGGAGAGTGTGATTGGACACGGAGAGTGTGATTGGACACGGAGAGTGTGATTGGATACGGAGAGTGTGATTGGATACGGAGAGTGTGATTGGACACGGAGTGTGAATGGATACGGAGATTGTGATTGGATACGGAGAGTGTGATTGGTTACGGAGAGTATGATTGGACACGGAGAGTGTGATTGGATACGGAGAGTGTGATTGGATACGGAGAGTATGATTGGACACGGAGTGTGATTGGATACGGAGAGTGTGATTGGATACGGAGAGTGTGATTGGACACGGAGTGTGATTGGATACGGAGTGTGTGATTGGACACGGAGAGTGTGATTGGACACGGAGAGTGTGATTGCATACGGAGAGTGTGATTGGTTACGGAGAGTATGATTGGACACGGAGAGTGTGATTGGATACGGAGAGTTTGATTGGATACGGAGTGTGATTGAATATGGAGAGTGTGATTGGACACAGAGAGTGTGATTGGATACGGAGAGTGTGATTGGACACGGAGAGTGTGATTGGACACGGAGAGTGTGATTGGATACGGAGAGTGTGATTGTATACGAAGGGTGTGATTGGACACGGAGAGTGTGATTGGATACGGAGAGTGTGTTTGGACACGGAGAGTGTGATTGGACACGGAGAGTGTGATTGGATACGGCGTGTGTGATTGGTTACGGAGAGTGTGATTGGATACGGATAGTGTGATTGGATACGGAGTGTGATTTGATATGGAGTGTGATTGGACACGGAGAGTGTGATTGGACACGGAGAGTGTGATTGGTTACGGAGAGTATGATTGGACACGGAGAGTGTGATTGGAAACGGAGTGTGATTGGACACGGAGAGTGTGATTGGACACGGAGAGTGTGATTGGACACGGAGAGTGTGATTGGATACGGCGTGTGTGATTGGTTACGGAGAGTGTGATTTGATACGGAGAGTGTGATTGGATACGGAGTGTGATTTGATATGGAGTGTGATTGGTTACGGAGAGTGTGATTTGATACGGCGTGTGTGATTGGTTACGGAGAGTGTGATTTGATACGGAGAGTGTGATTGGATACGGAGTGTGATTTGATATGGAGTGTGATTGGACACGGAGAGTGTGATTGGACACGGAGAGTGTGATTGGTTACGGAGAGTATGATTGGACACGGAGAGTGTGATTGGAAACGGAGAGTGTGATTGGATACGGAGAGTGTGATTGGACACGGAGAGTGTGATTGGACACGGAGAGTGTGATTGGATACGGCGTGTGTGATTGGTTACGGAGAGTGTGATTTGATACGGAGAGTGTGATTGGATACGGAGTGTGATTTGATATGGAGTGTGATTGGTTACGGAGAGTGTGATTTGATACGGCGTGTGTGATTGGACACGGAGAGTGTGATTTGATACGGAGAGTGTGATTGGATACGGAGTGTGATTTGATATGGAGTGTGATTGGACACGGAGAGTGTGATTGGACACGGAGAGTGTGATTGGTTACGGAGAGTATGATTGGACACGGAGAGTGTGATTGGAAACGGAGAGTGTGATTGGATACGGAGAGTGTGATTGGATACGGAGAGTGTGATTGGACATGGAGTGTGATTGGAAACGGAGTGTGTTGAATTGGACACGGACAGTGTGATTGGACATGGAGAGTGTGATTGGATACGGAGTGTGATTGGACACGGAGAGTGTGATTGGACACGGACAGTGTGATTGGACACGGAGTGTGATTGGACACGGAGAGTGTGATTGGATACGGAGAGTGTGATTGGACACGGAGAGTGTGATTGGACACGGAGAGTGTGATTGGATACAGAGAGTGTGATTGGATACGGAGAGTGTGATTGGACACGGAGTGTGAATTTATACGGAGTGCGTGATTGGATACGGAGAGTGTGATTGGTTACGGAGAGTATGATTGGACACAGAGAGTGTGATTGTACAAGAGAGTGTGATTGGATACGGAGAGTGTGATTGGATACGGAGAGTGTGATTGGACACGGAGTGTGATTGGATACGGAGTGTGAGATTGGATGCGGAGAGTGTGATTGGACACGGAGAGTGTGATTGGATACGGAGAGTGGAATCGGACACGGAGAGTGTGATTGGTTACGGAGAGTATGATTGGACACAGAGAGTGTAATTGGACACGGAGAGTGTGATTGGACATGGAGAGTGTGATTGGACACGGACAGTGTGATTGGACACGGAGAGTGTGATTGGATAAGGAGAGTGTGATTGGATACGGAGTGTGATTGGACACAGAGAGTGTGATTGGATACGGAGAGTGTGATTTGAGACGGAGAGTGTGATTGGACACGGAGTGTGTGATTGGACACGGAGAGTGTGATTGGACACGGAGAGAGTGATTGGACACGGAGAGTGTGATTGGATACGGAGAGTGTGATTGGATGCGGAGTGTGTGATTGGACACGGAGAGTGTGATTGGATACGGAGAGTGTGATTGGATACGGAGAGTGTGATTGGACACGGAGTGTGAATGGATACGGAGAGTGTGATTTGGTACGGAGAGTGTGATTGGTTACGGAGAGTATGATTGGACACGGAGAGTGTGATTGGACACAGAGAGTGTGATTGGACACGGAGAGTGTGATTGGATACGGAGAGTGTGATTGGACACGGAGAGTGTGATTGGACACGGAGAGTGTGATTGGATACGGAGAGTGTGATTGGATACGGAGAGTGTGATTGGACACGGAGTGTGATTGGATACGGAGTGTGTGATTGGACACGGAGAGTGTGATTGGACATGGAGAGTGTGATTGGATACGGAGTGTGATTGGACACGGAGGGTGTGATTGGACACGGACAGTGTGATTGGACACGGAGTGTGATTGGACACGGAGAGTGTGATTGGATACGGAGTGTGATTGGACACAGAGAGTGTGATTGGATACGGAGAGTGTGATTGGATACAGAGAGTGTGATTGGACACGGAGAGTGTGATTGGATACGGAGAGTTTGATTGGATACGGAGAGTGATTGAATATGGAGAGTGTGATTGGACACGGAGAGTGTGATTGGATACGGAGAGTGTGATTGGATACGGAGAGTGTGATTGGACACGGAGAGTGTGAATGGACACGGAGAGTGTGACTGGATACGGAGAGTGTGATTGGATACGGAGTGTGATTTGATATGGAGTGTGATTGGACACGGAGAGTGTGATTGGATACGGAGTGTGATTGGACACGGAGTGTGATTGGATACGGAGTGTGATTGCATACGGAGTGTGATTGGACACGGAGTGTGATTGGACACGGAGAGTGATTGGATACGGAGTGTGATTGGACACGGAGTGTGATTGGATACGGAGTGTGATTGGACACGGAGTGTGATTGGATACGAAGGGTGTGATTGGACACGGAGAGTGTGATTGGATACGGAGAGTGTGATTGGACACAGAGAGTGTGATTGGATACGGAGTGTGATTGGACACGGAGAGTGTGATTGGATACGGAGAGTGTGATTGGATACGGAGAGTGCGATTGGACACGGAGAGTGCGATTGGACACGGAGAGTGTGATTGGATACGGAGAGTGTGATTGGATACGGAGAGTGCGATTGGATACGGAGAGTGCGATTGGATTCGGGGAGTGTGATTGGACACGGAGAGTATGATTGGACACGGAGAGTGCGATTGGATACGAGAGTGCGATTGGACACGGAGAGTGCGATTGGACACGGAGAGTGTGATTGGATACGGAGAGTGTGATTGGACACGGAGTGTGCAATTGGATACGGAGAGTGCGATTGGATACGGAGAGTGCGATTGGACACGGAGAGTGCGATTGGATACGAGAGTGCGATTGGATACGGAGAGTGCGATTGGACACGGAGAGTGCGATTGGATACGAGAGTGCGATTGGACACGGAGAGTGCGATTGGACACGGAGAGTGTGATTGGATACGGAGAGTGTGATTGGACACGGAGAGTGTGATTGGACACGGAGAGTGTGATTGGACACGGAGTGTGAATTTATACGGAGAGCGTGATTGGATACGGAGAGTGTGATTGGTTACGGAGAGTATGATTGGACACAGAGAGTGTGATTGTACAAGAGAGTGTGATTGGATACGGAGAGTGTGATTGGATACGGAGAATGTGATTGGACACGGAGTGTGATTGGATACGGAGTGTGAGATTGGATGCGGAGAGTGTGATTGGACATGGAGAGTGTGATTGGATACGGAGAGTGGAATCGGACACGGAGAGTGTGATTGGTTACGGAGAGTATGATTGGACACAGAGAGTGTAATTGGACACGGAGAGTGTGATTGGATACGGAGAGTGTGATTGGACACGGAGAGTGTGATTGGACACGGAGAGTGTGATTGGACACGGAGAGTGTGATTGGATACAGAGAGTGTGATTGGATACGGAGAGTGTGATTGGACACGGAGTGTGAATTTATACGGAGAGCGTGATTGGATACGGAGAGTGTGATTGGACACGGAGTGTGAATTTATACGGAGAGCGTGATTGGTTACGGAGAGTATGATTGGACACAGAGAGTGTGATTGTACAAGAGAGTGTGATTGGATACGGAGAGTGTGATTGGACACGGAGAGTGTGATTGGACACGGAGAGTGTGATTGGACACGGAGAGTGTGATTGGATACAGAGAGTGTGATTGGATACGGAGAGTGTGATTGGACACGGAGTGTGAATTTATACGGAGAGCGTGATTGGATACGGAGAGTGTGATTGGTTACGGAGAGTATGATTGGACACAGAGAGTGTGATTGTACAAGAGAGTGTGATTGGATACGGAGAGTGTGATTGGATACGGAGTGTGTGATTGGACACGGAGTGTGATTGGATACGGAGTGTGAGATTGGATGCGGAGAGTGTGATTGGACACGGAGAGTGTGATTGGATACGGAGAGTGGAATCGGACACGGAGAGTGTGATTGGTTACGGAGAGTATGATTGGACACAGAGAGTGTAATTGGACACGGAGAGTGTGATTGGACATGGAGAGTGTGATTGGACACGGACAGTGTGATTGGACACGGAGAGTGTGATTGGATACGGAGAGTGTGATTGGATACGGAGTGTGATTGGACACAGAGAGTGTGATTGGATACGGAGAGTGTGATTTGAGACGGAGAGTGTGATTGGACACGGAGTGTGTGATTGGACACGGAGAGTGTGATTGGACACGGAGAGTGTGATTGGACACGGAGAGTGTGATTGGATACGGAGAGTGTGATTGGATGCGGAGTGTGTGATTGGACACGGAGAGTGTGATTGGACACGGAGTGTGTGATTGGATACGGAGAGTGTGATTGGACACGGAGAGTGTGATTTGATACGGAGTGTGATTTGATATGGAGTGTGATTGGACACGGAGAGTGTGATTGGACACGGAGTGTGTGATTGGATACGGTCAGTGTGATTGGACACGGACAGTGTGATTGGTCACGGAGAGTGTGATTGGACACGGAGTGTGTGATTGGTCACGGAGAGTGTGACTGGTCACGGAGAGTGTGATTGGACACGGAGAGTGTGATTGGTTACGGAGAGTATGATTGGACACGGAGAGTGTGATTGGATACGGAGAGTTTGATTGGATACGGAGTGTGATTGAATATGGAGAGTGTGATTGGACACAGAGAGTGTGATTGGATACGGAGAGTGTGATTGGACACGGAGAGTGTGATTGGACACGGAGAGTGTGATTGGATACGGAGAGTGTGATTGGATACGAAGGGTGTGATTGGACACGGTGAGTGTGATTGGATACGGAGAGTGTGTTTGGACACGGAGAGTGTGATTGGACACGGAGAGTGTGATTGGATACGGAGAGTGTGATTTGATACGGAGAGTGTGATTTGATACGGAATGTGATTTGATATGGAGTGTGATTGGACACGGAGAGTGTGATTGGATACGGAGTGTGTGATTGGTTACGGAGAGTGTGATTTGATATGGCGTGTGTGATTGGTTACGGAGAGTGTGATTTGATACGGAGAGTGTGATTGGATACGGAGTGTGATTTGATATGGAGTGTGATTGGACACGGAGAGTGTGATTGGACACGGAGAGTGTGATTGGTTACGGAGAGTATGATTGGACACGGAGAGTGTGATTGGAAACGGAGAGTGTGATTGGACACGGAGAGTGTGATTGGATACGGAGAGTGTGATTGGATACGGAGAGTGTGATTGGACACGGAGTGTGATTGGATACGGAGAGTGTGATTGGATACGGAGAGTGTGATTGGACATGGAGTGTGATTGGATACGGAGTGTGTTGAATTGGACACGGAGAGTGTGATTGGACATGGAGAGTGTGATTGGATACGGAGTGTGATTGGACACGGAGAGTGTGATTGGACACGGACAGTGTGATTGGACACGGAGTGTGATTGGACACGGAGAGTGTGATTGGATACGGAGAGTGTGATTGGACACGGAGAGTGTGATTGGATACAGAGAGTGTGATTGGATACGGAGAGTGTGATTGGACACGGAGTGTGAATTTATACGGAGAGCGTGATTGGATACGGAGAGTGTGATTGGACACGGAGTGTGAATTTATACGGAGAGCGTGATTGGTTACGGAGAGTATGATTGGACACAGAGAGTGTGATTGTACAAGAGAGTGTGATTGGATACGGAGAGTGTGATTGGATACGGAGAGTGTGATTGGACACGGAGAGTGTGATTGGACACGGAGAGTGTGATTGGACACGGAGAGTGTGATTGGATACAGAGAGTGTGATTGGATACGGAGAGTGTGATTGGACACGGAGTGTGAATTTATACGGAGAGCGTGATTGGATACGGAGAGTGTGATTGGTTACGGAGAGTATGATTGGACACAGAGAGTGTGATTGTACAAGAGAGTGTGATTGGATACGGAGAGTGTGATTGGATACGGAGTGTGTGATTGGACACGGAGTGTGATTGGATACGGAGTGTGAGATTGGATGCGGAGAGTGTGATTGGACACGGAGAGTGTGATTGGATACGGAGAGTGGAATCGGACACGGAGAGTGTGATTGGTTACGGAGAGTATGATTGGACACAGAGAGTGTAATTGGACACGGAGCGTGTGATTGGACATGGAGAGTGTGATTGGACACGGACAGTGTGATTGGACACGGAGAGTGTGATTGGATACGGAGAGTGTGATTGGATACGGAGTGTGATTGGACACAGAGAGTGTGATTGGATACGGAGAGTGTGATTTGAGACGGAGAGTGTGATTGGATACGGAGTGTGTGATTGGACACGGAGAGTGTGATTGGACACGGAGAGTGTGATTGGACACGGAGAGTGTGATTGGATACGGAGAGTGTGATTGGATGCGGAGTGTGTGATTGGACACGGAGAGTGTGATTGGACACGGAGTGTGTGATTGGATACGGAGAGTGTGATTGGACACGGAGAGTGTGATTTGATACGGAGTGTGATTTGATATGGAGTGTGATTGGACACGGAGAGTGTGATTGGACACGGAGTGTGTGATTGGATACGGTCAGTGTGATTGGACACGGACAGTGTGATTGGTCACGGAGAGTGTGATTGGACACGGAGTGTGTGATTGGTCACGGAGAGTGTGACTGGTCACGGAGAGTGTGATTGGACACGGAGAGTGTGATTGGTTACGGAGAGTATGATTGGACACGGAGAGTGTGATTGGATACGGAGAGTTTGATTGGATACGGAGTGTGATTGAATATGGAGAGTGTGATTGGACACAGAGAGTGTGATTGGATACGGAGAGTGTGATTGGACACGGAGAGTGTGATTTGACACGGAGAGTGTGATTGGATACGGAGAGTGTGATTGGATACGAAGGGTGTGATTGGACACGGTGAGTGTGATTGGATACGGAGAGTGTGTTTGGACACGGAGAGTGTGATTGGACACGGAGAGTGTGATTGGATACGGAGAGTGTGATTTGATACGGAGAGTGTGATTTGATACGGAATGTGATTTGATATGGAGTGTGATTGGACACGGAGAGTGTGATTGGATACGGAGTGTGTGATTGGTTACGGAGAGTGTGATTTGATATGGCGTGTGTGATTGGTTACGGAGAGTGTGATTTGATACGGAGAGTGTGATTGGATACGGAGTGTGATTTGATATGGAGTGTGATTGGACACGGAGAGTGTGATTGGACACGGAGAGTGTGATTGGTTACGGAGAGTATGATTGGACACGGAGAGTGTGATTGGAAACGGAGAGTGTGATTGGACACGGAGAGTGTGATTGGATACGGAGAGTGTGATTGGATACGGAGAGTGTGATTGGACACGGAGTGTGATTGGATACGGAGAGTGTGATTGGATACGGAGAGTGTGATTGGACATGGAGTGTGATTGGATACGGAGTGTGTTGAATTGGACACGGAGAGTGTGATTGGACATGGAGAGTGTGATTGGATACGGAGTGTGATTGGACACGGACAGTGTGATTGGACACGGACAGTGTGATTGGACACGGAGTGTGATTGGACACGGAGAGTGTGATTGGATACGGAGAGTGTGATTGGACACGGAGAGTGTGATTGGATACAGAGAGTGTGATTGGACACGGAGTGTGATTGGATACGGAGAGTTTGATTGGACACGGAGTGTGATTGAATATGGAGAGTGTGATTGGACACAGAGAGTGTGATTGGATACGGAGAGTGTGATTGGATACAGAGAGTGTGATTGGATACGGAGTGTGATTGGATACGGAGAGTGTGATTGGACACGGAGAGAGTGATTGGATACAGAGAGTGTGATTGGACACGGAGTGTGATTGAATATGGAGAGTGTGATTGGACACAGAGAGTGTGATTGGATACGGAGAGTGTGATTGGATACAGAGAGTGTGATTGGACACGGAGAGTGTGATTGGATACGGAGAGTTTGATTGGATACGGAGTGTGATTGAATATGGAGAGTGTGATTGGACACGGAGAGTGTGATTGGATACGGAGCGTGTGATTGGACACGGAGAGTGTGATTGGATACGGAGAGTGGAATCGGACACGGAGCGTGTGATTGGATATGGAGAGTGTGATTGGATACGGAGAGTGTGATTGGATACGGAGAGTGTGATTTGAGACGGAGAGTGTGATTGGACACGGAGAGTGTGATTGGATACGGAGAGTGTGATTGGACACGGAGAGTGTGATTTGTCACGGAGAGTGTGATTGGATGCGGAGTGTGTGATTGGACACGGAGAGTGTGATTGGATACGGAGAGTGTGATTGGATACGGAGAGTGTGATTGGACACGGAGAGTGTAACTGTATACGGAGAGTGTGACTTGATACGGAGAGTGTGATTGGATACGGAGTGTGATTTGATATGGAGTGTGATTGGACACGGAGAGTGTGATTGGATACGGAGAGTGTGATTGGATACGGAGAGTGTGATTTGATACGGAGAGTGTGATTGGTTACGGAGTGTGTGATTTGATACGGAGAGTGTGATTGGATACGGAGTGTGATTTGATCCGGAGTGTGATTGGACACGGAGAGTGTGATTGGACACGGAGAGTGTGATTGGATACGGAGAGTGTGATTGGACACGGAGTGTGAATGCATACGGAGAGTGTGATTGGATACGGAGAGTGTGATTGGACACGGAGAGTGTGATTGGACACAGAGAGTGTGATTGGACACGGAGAGTGTGATTGGATACGGAGAGTGTGATTGGACACGGAGAGTGTGATTGGACACGGAGAGTGTGATTGGATACGGAGAGTGTGATTGGATACGGAGAGTGTGATTGGACACGGAGTGTGAATGGATACGGAGATTGTGATTGGATACGGAGAGTGTGATTGGTTACGGAGAGTATGATTGGACACGGAGAGTGTGATTGGATACGGAGAGTGTGATTGGATACGGAGAGTATGATTGGACACGGAGTGTGATTGGATACGGAGAGTGTGATTGGATACGGAGAGTGTGATTGGACACGGAGTGTGATTGGATACGGAGTGTGTGATTGGACACGGAGAGTGTGATTGGACACGGAGCGTGTGATTGCATACGGAGAGTGTGATTGGTTACGGAGAGTATGATTGGACACGGAGAGTGTGATTGGATACGGAGAGTTTGATTGGATACGGAGTGTGATTGAATATGGAGAGTGTGATTGGACACAGAGAGTGTGATTGGATACGGAGAGTGTGATTGGACACGGAGAGTGTGATTGGACACGGAGAGTGTGATTGGATACGGAGAGTGTGATTGTATACGAAGGGTGTGATTGGACACGGAGAGTGTGATTGGATACGGAGAGTGTGTTTGGACACGGAGAGTGTGATTGGACACGGAGAGTGTGATTGGATACGGCGTGTGTGATTGGTTACGGAGAGTGTGATTGGATACGGAGAGTGTGATTGGATACGGAGTGTGATTTGATATGGAGTGTAATTGGACACGGAGAGTGTGATTGGACACGGAGAGTGTGATTGGTTACGGAGAGTATGATTGGACACGGAGAGTGTGATTGGAAACGGAGTGTGATTGGACACGGAGAGTGTGATTGGACACGGAGAGTGTGATTGGACACGGAGAGTGTGATTGGATACGGCGTGTGTGATTGGTTACGGAGAGTGTGATTTGATACGGAGAGTGTGATTGGATACGGAGTGTGATTTGATATGGAGTGTGATTGGTTACGGAGAGTGTGATTTGATACGGCGTGTGTGATTGGTTACGGAGAGTGTGATTTGATACGGAGAGTGTGATTGGATACGGAGTGTGATTTGATATGGAGTGTGATTGGACACGGAGAGTGTGATTGGACACGGAGAGTGTGATTGGTTACGGAGAGTATGATTGGACACGGAGAGTGTGATTGGAAACGGAGAGTGTGATTGGATACGGAGAGTGTAATTGGATACGGATAGTGTGATTGGACATGGAGTGTGATTGGAAACGGAGTGTGTTGAATTGGACACGGACAGTGTGATTGGACATGGAGAGTGTGATTGGATACGGAGTGTGATTGGACACGGAGAGTGTGATTGGACACGGACAGTGTGATTGGACACGGAGTGTGATTGGACACGGAGAGTGTGATTGGATACGGAGAGTGTGATTGGACACGGAGAGTGTGATTGGACACGGAGAGTGTGATTGGATACAGAGAGTGTGATTGGATACGGAGAGTGTGATTGGACACGGAGTGTGAATTTATACGGAGTGCGTGATTGGATACGGAGAGTGTGATTGGTTACGGAGAGTATGATTGGACACAGAGAGTGTGATTGTACAAGAGAGTGTGATTGGATACGGAGAGTGTGATTGGATACGGAGAGTGTGATTGGACACGGAGTGTGATTGGATACGGAGTGTGAGATTGGATGCGGAGAGTGTGATTGGACACGGAGAGTGTGATTGGATACGGAGAGTGGAATCGGACACGGAGAGTGTGATTGGTTACGGAGAGTATGATTGGACACAGAGAGTGTAATTGGACACGGAGAGTGTGATTGGACATGGAGAGTGTGATTGGACACGGACAGTGTGATTGGACACGGAGAGTGTGATTGGATAAGGAGAGTGTGATTGGATACGGAGTGTGATTGGACACAGAGAGTGTGATTGGATACGGAGAGTGTGATTTGAGACGGAGAGTGTGATTGGACACGGAGTGTGTGATTGGACACGGAGAGTGTGATTGGACACGGAGAGTGTGATTGGATACGGAGAGTGTGATTGGATGCG
The DNA here is from genome assembly GCF_037043375.1 of Chiloscyllium plagiosum. Classification (NCBI taxonomy): domain Eukaryota; kingdom Metazoa; phylum Chordata; class Chondrichthyes; order Orectolobiformes; family Hemiscylliidae; genus Chiloscyllium; species Chiloscyllium plagiosum. Next base: position 6,532,652 of record NW_028270178.1, read on the forward strand.
GAGTGTGTGATTGGACACGGAGAGTGTGATTGGACACGGAGTGTGTGATTGGATACGGAGAGTGTGATTGGACACGGAGAGTGTGATTTGATACGGAGTGTGATTTGATATGGAGTGTGATTGGACACGGAGAGTGTGATTGGACACGGAGAGTGTGATTGGACACGGTCAGTGTGATTGGACACGGACAGTGTGATTGGTCACGGAGAGTGTGATTGGACACGGAGTGTGTGATTGGTCACGGAGAGTGTGACTGGTCACGGAGAGTGTGATTGGACACGGAGAGTGTGATTGGTTACGGAGAGTATGATTGGACACGGAGAGTGTGATTGTACAAGAGAGTGTGATTGGATACGGAGAGTGTGATTGGATACGGAGAGTGTGATTGGACACGGAGTGTGATTGGATACGGAGTGTGAGATTGGATGCGGAGAGTGTGATTGGACACGGAGAGTGTGATTGGATACGGCGTGTGTGATTGGTTACGGAGAGTGTGATTTGATACGGAGAGTGTGATTGGATACGGAGTGTGATTTGATATGGAGTGTGATTGGTTACGGAGAGTGTGATTTGATACGGCGTGTGTGATTGGTTACGGAGAGTGTGATTTGATACGGAGAGTGTGATTGGATACGGAGTGTGATTTGATATGGAGTGTGATTGGACACGGAGAGTGTGATTGGACACGGAGAGTGTGATTGGTTACGGAGAGTATGATTGGACACGGAGAGTGTGATTGGAAACGGAGAGTGTGATTGGATACGGAGAGTGTAATTGGATACGGATAGTGTGATTGGACATGGAGTGTGATTGGAAACGGAGTGTGTTGAATTGGACACGGACAGTGTGATTGGACATGGAGAGTGTGATTGGATACGGAGTGTGATTGGACACGGAGAGTGTGATTGGACACGGACAGTGTGATTGGACACGGAGTGTGATTGGACACGGAGAGTGTGATTGGATACGGAGAGTGTGATTGGACACGGAGAGTGTGATTGGACACGGAGAGTGTGATTGGATACAGAGAGTGTGATTGGATACGGAGAGTGTGATTGGACACGGAGTGTGAATTTATACGGAGTGCGTGATTGGATACGGAGAGTGTGATTGGTTACGGAGAGTATGATTGGACACAGAGAGTGTGATTGTACAAGAGAGTGTGATTGGATACGGAGAGTGTGATTGGATACGGAGAGTGTGATTGGACACGGAGTGTGATTGGATACGGAGTGTGAGATTGGATGCGGAGAGTGTGATTGGACACGGAGAGTGTGATTGGATACGGAGAGTGGAATCGGACACGGAGAGTGTGATTGGTTACGGAGAGTATGATTGGACACAGAGAGTGTAATTGGACACGGAGAGTGTGATTGGACATGGAGAGTGTGATTGGACACGGACAGTGTGATTGGACACGGAGAGTGTGATTGGATAAGGAGAGTGTGATTGGATACGGAGTGTGATTGGACACAGAGAGTGTGATTGGATACGGAGAGTGTGATTTGAGACGGAGAGTGTGATTGGACACGGAGTGTGTGATTGGACACGGAGAGTGTGATTGGACACGGAGAGTGTGATTGGATACGGAGAGTGTGATTGGATGCGGAGTGTGTGATTGGACACGGAGAGTGTGATTGGACACGGAGTGTGTGATTGGATACGGAGAGTGTGATTGGACACGGAGAGTGTGATTTGATACGGAGTGTGATTTGATATGGAGTGTGATTGGACACGGAGAGTGTGATTGGACACGGAGAGTGTGATTGGACACGGTCAGTGTGATTGGACACGGACAGTGTGATTGGTCACGGAGAGTGTGATTGGACACGGAGTGTGTGATTGGTCACGGAGAGTGTGACTGGTCACGGAGAGTGTGATTGGACACGGAGAGTGTGATTGGTTACGGAGAGTATGATTGGACACGGAGAGTGTGATTGTACAAGAGAGTGTGATTGGATACGGAGAGTGTGATTGGATACGGAGAGTGTGATTGGACACGGAGTGTGATTGGATACGGAGTGTGAGATTGGATGCGGAGAGTTTGATTGGATACGGAGTGTGATTGAATATGGAGAGTGTGATTGGACACAGAGAGTGTGATTGGATACGGAGAGTGTGATTGGACACGGAGAGTGTGATTGGACACGGAGAGTGTGATTGGATACGGAGAGTGTGATTGGATACGAAGGGTGTGATTGGACACGGAGAGTGTGATTGGATACGGAGAGTGTGTTTGGACACGGAGAGTGTGATTGGACACGGAGAGTGTGATTGGATACGGAGAGTGTGATTTGATACGGAGAGTGTGATTTGATACGGAATGTGATTTGATATGGAGTGTGATTGGACACGGAGAGTGTGATTGGATACGGAGTGTGTGATTGGTTACGGAGAGTGTGATTTGATATGGCGTGTGTGATTGGATACGGAGTGTGATTTGATATGGAGTGTGATTGGACACGGAGAGTGTGATTGGACACGGAGAGTGTGATTGGTTACGGAGAGTATGATTGGACACGGAGAGTGTGATTGGAAACGGAGAGTGTGATTGGATACGGAGAGTGTGATTGGACACGGAGTGTGATTGGATACGGAGAGTGTGATTGGATACGGAGAGTGTGATTGGACATGGAGTGTGATTGGATACGGAGTGTGTTGAATTGGACACGGAGAGTGTGATTGGACATGGAGCGTGTGATTGGATACGGAGTGTGATTGGACACGGAGAGTGTGATTGGACACGGACAGTGTGATTGGACACGGAGTGTGATTGGACACGGAGAGTGTGATTGGATACGGAGAGTGTGATTGGACACGGAGAGTGTGATTGGATACAGAGAGTGTGATTGGACACGGAGTGTGATTGGATACGGAGAGTTTGATTGGACACGGAGTGTGATTGAATATGGAGAGTGTGATTGGACACAGAGAGTGTGATTGGATACGGAGAGTGTGATTGGATACAGAGAGTGTGATTGGATACGGAGTGTGATTGGATACGGAGAGTGTGATTGGACACGGAGAGTGTGATTGGATACAGAGAGTGTGATTGGACACGGAGTGTGATTGAATATGGAGAGTGTGATTGGACACAGAGAGTGTGATTGGATACGGAGAGTGTGATTGGATACAGAGAGTGTGATTGGACACGGAGAGTGTGATTGGACACGGAGAGTGTGATTGGATACGGAGAGTTTGATTGGATACGGAGTGTGATTGAATATGGAGAGTGTGATTGGACACGGAGAGTGTGATTGGATACGGAGCGTGTGATTGGACACGGAGAGTGTGATTGGATACGGAGAGTGGAATCGGACACGGAGCGTGTGATTGGATATGGAGAGTGTGATTGGATACGGAGAGTGTGATTGGATACGGAGAGTGTGATTTGAGACGGAGAGTGTGATTGGACACGGAGAGTGTGATTGGATACGGAGAGTGTGATTGGACACGGAGAGTGTGATTTGTCACGGAGAGTGTGATTGGATGCGGAGTGTGTGATTGGACACGGAGAGTGTGATTGGATACGGAGAGTGTGATTGGATACGGAGAGTGTGATTGGACACGGAGAGTGTGACTGTATACGGAGAGTGTGACTTGATACGGAGAGTGTGATTGGATACGGAGTGTGATTTGATATGGAGTGTGATTGGACACGGAGAGTGTGATTGGATACGGAGAGTGTGATTGGATACGGAGAGTGTGATTTGATACGGAGAGTGTGATTGGTTACGGAGAGTGTGATTTGATACGGAGAGTGTGATTGGATACGGAGTGTGATTTGATCCGGAGTGTGATTGGACACGGAGAGTGTGATTGGACACGGAGAGTGTGATTGGATACGGAGAGTGTGATTGGACACGGAGTGTGATTGGACACGGAGTGTGAATGCATACGGAGAGTGTGATTGGATACGGAGAGTGTGATTGGACACGGAGAGTGTGATTGGACACAGAGAGTGTGATTGGACACGGAGAGTGTGATTGGATACGGAGAGTGTGATTGGACACGGAGAGTGTGATTGGACACGGAGAGTGTGATTGGATACGGAGAGTGTGATTGGATACGGAGAGTGTGATTGGACACGGAGTGTGAATGGATACGGAGATTGTGATTGGATACGGAGAGTGTGATTGGTTACGGAGAGTATGATTGGACACGGAGAGTGTGATTGGATACGGAGAGTGTGATTGGATACGGAGAGTATGATTGGACACGGAGTGTGATGGGATACGGAGAGTGTGATTGGATACGGAGAGTGTGATTGGACACGGAGTGTGATTGGATACGGAGTGTGTGATTGGACACGGAGAGTGTGATTGGACACGGAGAGTGTGATTGGTTACGGAGAGTATAATTGGACACGGAGAGTGTGATTGGATACGGAGAGTTTGATTGGATACGGAGTGTGATTGAATATGGAGAGTGTGATTGGACACAGAGAGTGTGATTGGATACGGAGAGTGTGATTGGACACGGAGAGTGTGATTGGACACGGAGAGTGTGATTGGATACGCAGAGTGTGATTGTATACGAAGGGTGTGATTGGACACGGAGAGTGTGATTGGATACGGAGAGTGTGTTTGGACACGGAGAGTGTGATTGGACACGGAGAGTGTGATTGGATACGGCGTGTGTGATTGGTTACGGAGAGTGTGATTGGATACGGAGAGTGTGATTGGATACGGAGTGTGATTTGATATGGAGTGTGATTGGACACGGAGAGTGTGATTGGACACGGAGAGTGTGATTGGTTACGGAGAGTATGATTGGACACGGAGAGTGTGATTGGAAACGGAGTGTGATTGGACACGGAGAGTGTGATTGGACACGGAGAGTGTGATTGGACACGGAGAGTGTGATTGGATACGGCGTGTGTGATTGGTTACGGAGAGTGTGATTTGATACGGAGAGTGTGATTGGATACGGAGTGTGATTTGATATGGAGTGTGATTGGTTACGGAGAGTGTGATTTGATACGGCGTGTGTGATTGGTTACGGAGAGTGTGATTTGATACGGAGAGTGTGATTGGATACGGAGTGTGATTTGATATGGAGTGTGATTGGACACGGAGAGTGTGATTGGACACGGAGAGTGTGATTGGTTACGGAGAGTGTGATTGGACACGGAGTGTGATTGGACACGGAGAGTGTGATTGGATACGGAGAGTGTGATTGGATACGGAGAGTGTGATTGGACACGGAGTGTGATTGGATACGGAGAGTGTGATTGGATACGGAGAGTGTGATTGGACATGGAGTGTGATTGGATACGGAGTGTGTTGAATTGGACACGGACAGTGTGATTGGACATGGAGAGTGTGATTGGATACGGAGTGTGATTGGACACGGAGAGTGTGATTGGACACGGACAGTGTGATTGGACACGGAGTGTGATTGGACACGGAGAGTGTGATTGGATACGGAGAGTGTGATTGGACACGGAGTGTGTGATTGGATACAGAGAGTGTGATTGGATACGGAGAGTTTGATTGGATACGGAGTGTGATTGAATATGGAGAGTGTGATTGGACACAGAGAGTGTGATTGGATACGGAGAGTGTGATTGGATACAGAGAGTGTGATTGGATACGGAGTGTGATTGGATACGGAGAGTGTGATTGGATACGGAGAGTTTGATTGGATACGGAGTGTGATTGAATATGGAGAGTGTGATTGGACACAGAGAGTGTGATTGGATACGGAGAGTGTGATTGGATACAGAGAGTGTGATTGGACACGGAGAGTGTGATTGGATACGGAGAGTTTGATTGGATACGGAGTGTGATTGAATATGGAGAGTGTGATTGGACACAGAGAGTGTGATTGGATACGGAGAGTGTGATTGGATACAGAGAGTGTGATTGGACACGGAGAGTGTGATTGGATACGGAGAGTTTGATTGGATACGGAGTGTGATTGAATATGGAGAGTGTGATTGGACACGGAGAGTGTGATTGGATACGGAGCGTGTGATTGGACACGGAGAGTGTGATTGGATACGGAGAGTGGAATCGGACACGGAGCGTGTGATTGGATATGGAGAGTGTGATTGGATACGGAGAGTGTGATTGGATACGGAGAGTGTGATTTGAGACGGAGAGTGTGATTGGACACGGAGAGTGTGATTGGACACGGAGAGTGTGATTGGACACGGAGAGTGTGATTTGTCACGGAGAGTGTGATTGGATGCGGAGAGTGTGATTGGACACGGAGAGTGTGATTGGATACGGAGAGTGTGATTGGATACGGAGAGTGTGATTGGACACGGAGAGTGTGACTGGATACGGAGAGTGTGACTTGATACGGAGAGTGTGATTGGATACGGAGTGTGATTTAATATGGAGTGTGATTGGACACGGAGAGTGTGATTGGATACGGAGAGTGTGATTGGATACGGAGAGTGTGATTTGATACGGAGAGTGTGATTTGATACGGAGAGTGTGATTGGTTACGGAGAGTGTGATTTGATACGGAGAGTGTGATTGGATACGGAGTGTGATTTGATCCGGAGTGTGATTGGACACGGAGAGTGTGATTGGACACGGAGAGTGTGATTGGATACGGAGAGTGTGATTGGACACGGAGTGTGATTGGACACGGAGTGTGAATGCATACGGAGAGTGTGATTGGATACGGAGAGTGTGATTGGACACGGAGAGTGTGATTGGACACAGAGAGTGTGATTGGACACGGAGAGTGTGATTGGATACGGAGAGTGTGATTGGAAACGGAGAGTGTGATTGGACACGGAGAGTGTGATTGGATACGGAGAGTGTGATTGGATACGGAGAGTGTGATTGGATACGGAGAGTGTGATTGGATACGGAGAGTGTGAATGGATACGGAGAGTGTGATTGGATACGGAGAGTGTGATTGGTTACGGAGTGTGATTGGATACGGAGTGTGTGATTGGACACGGAGAGTGTGATTGGACATGGAGAGTGTGATTGGATACGGAGTGTGATTGGACACGGAGGGTGTGATTGGACACGGACAGTGTGATTGGACACGGAGTGTGATTGGACACGGAGAGTGTGATTGGATACGGAGTGTGATTGGACACAGAGAGTGTGATTGGATACAGAGAGTGTGATTGGACACGGAAAGTGTGATTGGATACGGAGAGTTTGATTGGATACGGAGTGTGATTGAATATGGAGAGTGTGATTGGATACGGAGCGTGTGAATGGATACGGAGAGTGTGATTTGAGACGGAGAGTGTGATTGGACACGGAGTGTGTGATTGGACACGGAGAGTGTGATTGGATACGGAGAGTGGAATCGGACACGGAGCGTGTGATTGGATACGGTGAGTGTGATTGGTCACGGAGAGTGTGATTGGTCACGGAGAGTGTGATTGGATACGGAGAGTGTGATTGGTTACGGAGAGTGTGATTGGACACGGAGTGTGTGATTAGACACGGAGAGTGTGATTGGACACGGAGAGTGTGATTGGATACGGTGTGTGTGATTGGACACGGAGAGTGTGATTGTTCATAGAGTGTGTGATTGCACACGGCGTGTGATTGGACACGGAGAGTGTGATTTGTCACGGAGAGTGTGATTGGATACGGTGAGTGTGATTGGACACTTAGAGTTTGATTGGATACGGAGTGTGATTGGATACGGAGAGTGTGATTGGTTACGGAGAGTGTGATTGGACACGGAGTGTGTGATTAGACACGGAGAGTGTTATTGGACACGGAGTGTGTGATTGGACACGGAGAGTGTGATTGTTCATAGAGTGTGTGATTGGACACGGCGTGTGATTGGACACGGAGAGTGTGATTTGTCACGGAGAGTGTGATTGGATACGGAGAGTGTGATTGGACACGGAGCGTGTGATTGGACACGGAGAGTGTGATTGGACACGGAGTGTGTGATTGGATACGGAGAGTGTGATTGGACATGGAGAGTGTGATTGGATACGGAGTGTGATTGGACACGGAGTGTGTGATTGGACACGGAGTGTGATTGGACACGGAGAGTGTGATTGGACACGGAGTGTGTGATTGGACACGGAGAGTGTGATTGGACACGGAGTGTGTGATTGGACACGGAGAGGGTGATTGGACACGGAGTGTGTGATTGGACACGGAGTGTGATTGGACACGGAGAGTGTGATTGGACACGGAGAGTGTGATTGGACACGGAGAGTGTGATTTGTCACGGAGAGTGTGATTGGATACGGAGAGTGTGATTGGACACGGAGCGTGTGATTGGACACGGAGAGTGTGATTGGACACGGAGTGTGATTGGACACGGGGAGTGTGATTGGATACGGAGAGTGTGATTGGATACTGAGAGTGTGATTGGACACGGAGAGTGTGATTGGATACGGATTGTGTGATTGGACACGGAGAGTGTGATTGGACACGGAGAGTGTGATTGGATACGGAGTGTGTGATTGGACATGGATTGTGTTATTGGATATGGAGTGTGATTGGACACGGAGTGTGATTGGATACGGAGTGTTATTGGACACGGAGAGTGTGATTGGACATGGAGAGTGTGATTGGATACGGAGAGTGTGATTGGACACGGAGAGTGTGATTGGATACGGAGAGTGTGATTGGACAGGGAGTGTGATTGGACACGGAGAGTGTGTTTGGATGCGGAGAGTGTGATTGGATACGGAGCGTGTGAATGGATACGGAGAGTGTGATTGGACACAGAGAGTGTGATTGGTCACGGAGAGTGTGATTGGACACGGAGTGTGATTGGACACGGAGAGTGTGATTGGACACGGAGTGTGATTGGATACGGAGAGTGTGATTGGATACGGAGAGTGTGATTGGATACGGAGTGTGATTGGACACGGAGAGTGTGATTGGACACGGAGTGTGTGATTGGACACGGAGAGGGTGATTGGACACGGAGTGTGTGATTGGACACGGAGTGTGATTGGACACGGAGAGTGTGATTGGACACGGAGAGTGTGATTGGACACGGAGGGTGTGATTTGTCACGGAGCGTGTGATTGGATACGGGGAGTGTGATTGGAGTCGGAGCGTATGATTGTACACGGAGAGTGTGATTAGACACGGTGTGTGATTGGACACGGAGTATGATTGGACACGGAGAGTGTGATTGGACACGGAGAGTGTGATTGGATACGGAGAGTGTGATTGGACACGGAGAGTGTGATTGGATACGGATTGTGTGATTGGACACGGAGAGTGTGTATGAACACGGAGAGTGTGATTGGTTACGGATTGTGTGATTGGATACGGAGTGTGATTGGACACGGAGTGTGATTGGACACGGAGTGTGATTGGATACGGAGTGTTATTGGACACAGAGAGTGTGATTGGACATGGAGCGTGTGATTGGATACGGAGAGTGTGATTGGACACGGAGGGTGTGATTGGATACGGAGAGTGTGATTGGACAGGGAGTGTGATTGGACACGGAGAGTGTGATTGGATGCGGAGAGTGTGATTGGACACGGAGAGTGTGATTGGATACGGAGTGTGATTGGATACGGAGAGTGTGATTGGATACGGAGTGTGATTGGACACGGAGAGTGTGATTGGATACGGAGAGTGTGATTGGATACGGAGAGTGTGATTGGACACGGAGAGTGTGATTGGACACGGAGAGTGTGATTGGATACGGAGTGTGTGATTGGACACAGAGACTGTGATTGGATACGGAGTGTGTGATTGGACATGGATTGTGTTATTGGATATGGAGTGTGATTGGACACGGAGTGTGATTGGATACGGAGTGTTATTGGACACGGAGAGTGTGATTGGACATGGAGAGTGTGATTGGATACGGAGAGTGTGATTGGACACGGAGAGTGTGATTGGATACGGAGAGTGTGATTGGACAGGGAGTGTGATTGGACACGGAGAGTGTGTTTGGATGCGGAGAGTGTGATTGGATACGGAGCGTGTGAATGGATACGGAGAGTGTGATTGGACACAGAGAGTGTGATTGGTCACGGAGAGTGTGATTGGACACGGAGAGTGATTGGACACGGAGAGTGTGATTGGACACGGAGTGTGATTGGACACGGAGTGTGTGATTGGATACGGAGAGTGTGATTGGATACGGAGTGTGATTGGACACGGAGAGTGTGATTGGACACGGAGTGTGTGATTGGACACGGAGAGGGTGATTGGACACGGAGTGTGTGATTGGACACGGAGTGTGATTGGACACGGAGAGTGTGATTGGACACGGAGAGTGTGATTGGACACGGAGAGTGTGATTTGTCACGGAGCGTGTGATTGGATACGGGGAGTGTGATTGGAGTCGGAGCGTATGATTGTACACGGAGAGTGTGATTAGACACGGTGTGTGATTGGACACGGAGTATGATTGGATACGGAGAGTGTGATTGGACACGGAGAGTGTGATTGGACACGGAGAGTGTGATTGGACACGGAGAGTGTGATTGGATACGGAGAGTGTGATTGGACACGGAGAGTGTGATTGGATACGGAGAGTGTGATTGGATACGGAGAGTGTGATTGGACACGGAGAGTGTGATTGGATACGGATTGTGTGATTGGACACGGAGAGTGTGTATGAACACGGAGAGTGTGATTGGTTACGGATTGTGTGATTGGATACGGAGTGTGATTGGACACGGAGTGTGATTGGACACGGAGTGTGATTGGATACGGAGTGTTATTGGACACAGAGAGTGTGATTGGACATGGAGCGTGTGATTGGATACGGAGAGTGTGATTGGACACGGAGGGTGTGATTGGATACGGAGAGTGTGATTGGACAGGGAGTGTGATTGGACACGGAGAGTGTGATTGGATGCGGAGAGTGTGATTGGACACGGAGAGTGTGATTGGATACGGAGTGTGATTGGATACGGAGAGTGTGATTGGATACGGAGTGTGATTGGACACGGAGAGTGTGATTGGATACGGAGAGTGTGATTGGACACGGAGAGTGTGATTGGACACGGAGAGTGTGATTGGATACGGAGTGTGTGATTGGACACAGAGACTGTGATTGGATACGGAGAGTGTGATTGGATACGGAGTGTGTGATTGGTTTCGGAGAGTGTGATTTGATACGGCGTGTGTGATTGGTTACGGAGAGTGTGATTTGATACGGAGAGTGTGATTGGATACGGAGTGTGATTTGATATGGATTGTGATTGGACACGGAGAGTGTGATTGGACACGGAGAGTGTGATTGGACACGGAGAGTGTGATTGGGCACGGAGTGTGTGATTGGATACGGAGAGTGTGATTGGACACGGAGTGTGTGATTGGACACGGAGTGTGTGATTGGTCACGGAGAGTGTGATTGGATACGGAGAGTGTGATTGGACACGGAGCGTGTGATTGGATACGGAGAGTGTGATTGGATACGGAGAGTGTGATTAGATACGGAGAGTGTGATTGGATACGGAGTGTGATTTGATCCGGAGTGTGATTGGACGCGGAGAGTGTGATTGGACACGGAGAGTGTGATTGGTCACGGAGAGTGTGATTGGATACGGAGAGTGTGATTGGATACGGAGAGTGTGATTGGACACGGAGCGTGTGATTGGACACGGAGAGTGTGATTGGATACGGAGAGTGTGATTGGACACGGAGAGTGTGATTGGATACGGAGAGTGTGATTGGATACGGCGTGTGTGATTGGTTACGGAGAGTGTGATATGATACGGAGAGTGTGATTGGATACGGAGTGTCATTTGATCCGGAGTGTGTTTGGACACGGAGAGTGTGATTGGACACGGAGAGTGTGATTGGATACGGAGAGTTTGATTGGACACTTAGAGTTTGATTGGATACGGAGTGTGATTGGACAAGGAGAGTGTGATTGGATACGGAGAGTGTGATTGGGCACGGAGTGTGTGATTGGACACGGTGTGTGTGATTGGACACGGAGAGTGTGATTGTTCATAGAGTGTGTGATTGGACACGGCGTGTGATTGGACACGGAGAGTGTGATTTGTCACGGAGAGTGTGATTGGATACAGAGAGTATGATTGGACACGGAGCGTGTGATTGTACACGGAGAGTGTGATTGGACACGGAGTGTGTGATTCGACACGGAGAGTGTGATTGGACACGGAGAGTGTGATTGGATGGGGAAGTGTGTTTGGACACGGAGCGTGTGATTGGACACGGAGAGTCTGATTGGACACGGAGTGCGTGATTGGATACGGTGAGTGTGGTTGGACACGGAGAGTGTGATTGGACACGGAGAGTGTGATTGGACACGGAGTGTGTGATTGGACACGGAGAGGGTGATTGGACACGGAGAGTATGATTGGATACTGAGAGTGTGATTGGACACGGAGAGTGTGATTGGATACGGATTGTGTGATTGGACACGGAGAGTGTGATTGGACACGGAGAGTGTGATTGGATACGGAGTGTGTGATTGGACAGGGATTGTGTGATTGGATACGGACTGTGATTGGACACGGAGTGTGATTGGATACGGAGAGTGTGATTGGATACGGAGTGTTATTGGACACGGAGTGTGTGATTGGACATGGAGAGTGTGATTGGATACGGAGAGTGTGATTGGACACGGAGAGTGTGATTGGATACGGAGTGTGATTGGATACGGAGAGTGTGATTGGACACGGACAGTGTGATTGGATACAGAGAGTGTGATTGGACACGGAGAGTGTGATTGGATACGGAGAGTGTGATTGGACACGGACAGTGTGATTGGATACAGAGAGTGTGATTGGACACGGAGAGTGTGATTGGATACGGAGAGTTTGATTGGATACGGAGTGTGGTTGAATATGGAGAGTGTGATTGGACACAGAGAGTGTGGTTGGATACGGAGAGTGTGATTGGATACAGAGAGTGTGATTGGACACGGAGATTTTGATTGGATACGGAGTGTGATTGAATATGGAGAGTGTGATTGGACACGGAGAGTGTGATTGGATACGGAGCGTGTGATTGGACACGGAGAGTGTGATTGGATACGGAGAGTGGAATCGGACACGGAGCGTGTGATTGGATATGGAGAGTGTGATTGGATACGGAGAGTGTGATTTGAGACGGAGAGTGTGATTGGACACGGAGTGTGTGATTGGACACGGAGAGTGTGATTGGATACGGAGAGTGTGATTGGATACGGAGAGTGTGATTGGACACGGAGAGTGTGATTGGACACGGAGTGTGATTGGATACGGAGTGTTATTGGACACAGAGAGTGTGATTGGACATGGAGCGTGTGATTGGATACGGAGAGTGTGATTGGACACGGAGGGTGTGATTGGATACGGAGAGTGTGATTGGACAGGGAGTGTGATTGGACACGGAGAGTGTGATTGGATGCGGAGAGTGTGATTGGACACGGAGAGTGTGATTGGATACGGAGTGTGATTGGATACGGAGAGTGTGATTGGATACGGAGTGTGATTGGACACGGAGAGTGTGATTGGATACGGAGAGTGTGATTGGACACGGAGAGTGTGATTGGACACGGAGAGTGTGATTGGATACGGAGTGTGGGATTGGACACGGAGAGTGTGATTGGACACGGAGCGTGTGATTGGACACAGAGACTGTGATTGGATACGGAGAGTGTGATTGGATACGGAGTGTGTGATTGGTTTCGGAGAGTGTGATTTGATACGGCGTGTGTGATTGGTTACGGAGAGTGTGATTTGATACGGAGAGTGTGATTGGACACGGAGAGTGTGATTGGATACGGAGTGTGGGATTGGACACGGAGAGTGTGATTGGACACGGAGCGTGTGATTGGACACAGAGACTGTGATTGGATACGGAGAGTGTGATTGGATACGGAGTGTGTGATTGGTTTCGGAGAGTGTGATTTGATACGGCGTGTGTGATTGGTTACGGAGAGTGTGATTTGATACGGAGAGTGTGATTGGATACGGAGTGTGATTTGATATGGATTGTGATTGGACACGGAGAGTGTGATTGGACACGGAGAGTGTGATTGGACACGGAGAGTGTGATTGGGCACGGAGTGTGTGATTGGATACGGAGAGTGTGATTGGACACGGAGTGTGTGATTGGACACGGAGTGTGTGATTGGTCACGGAGAGTGTGATTGGATACGGAGAGTGTGATTGGACACGGAGCGTGTGATTGGATACGGAGAGTGTGATTGGATACGGAGAGTGTGATTAGATACGGAGAGTGTGATTGGATACGGAGTGTGATTTGATCCGGAGTGTGATTGGACGCGGAGAGTGTGATTGGACACGGAGAGTGTGATTGGTCACGGAGAGTGTGATTGGATACGGAGAGTGTGATTGGATACGGAGAGTGTGATTGGACACGGAGCGTGTGATTGGACACGGAGAGTGTGATTGGATACGGAGAGTGTGATTGGACACGGAGAGTGTGATTGGATACGGAGAGTGTGATTGGATACGGCGTGTGTGATTGGTTACGGAGAGTGTGATATGATACGGAGAGTGTGATTGGATACGGAGTGTCATTTGATCCGGAGTGTGATTGGACACGGAGAGTGTGATTGGACACGGAGAGTGTTTTTGGATACGGAGAGTTTGATTGGACACTTAGAGTTTGATTGGATACGGAGTGTGATTGGACAAGGAGAGTGTGATTGGATACGGAGAGTGTGATTGGATACGGAGAGTGTGATTGGGCACGGAGTGTGTGATTGGACACGGTGTGTGTGATTGGACACGGAGAGTGTGATTGTTCATAGAGTGTGTGATTGGACACGGCGTGTGATTGGACACGGAGAGTGTGATTTGTCACGGAGAGTGTGATTGGATACAGAGAGTATGATTGGACACGGAGCGTGTGATTGTACACGGAGAGTGTGATTGGACACGGAGTGTGTGATTCGACACGGAGAGTGTGATTGGACACGGAGAGTGTGATTGGATGGGGAAGTGTGTTTGGACACGGAGCGTGTGATTGGACACGGAGAGTCTGATTGGACACGGAGTGCGTGATTGGATACGGTGAGTGTGGTTGGACACGGAGTGTGTGATTGGACACGGAGAGTGTGATTGGACACGGAGTGTGTGATTGGTCACGGAGAGTGTGATTGGATACGGAGAGTGTGATTGGACACGGAGCGTGTGATTGGATACGGAGAGTGTGATTGGATACGGAGAGTGTGATTAGATACGGAGAGTGTGATTGGATACGGAGTGTGATTTGATCCGGAGTGTGATTGGACGCGGAGAGTGTGATTGGACACGGAGAGTGTGATTGGTCACGGAGAGTGTGATTGGATACGGAGAGTGTGATTGGATACGGAGAGTGTGATTGGACACGGAGCGTGTGATTGGACACGGAGAGTGTGATTGGATACGGAGAGTGTGATTGGACACGGAGAGTGTGATTGGATACGGAGAGTGTGATTGGATACGGCGTGTGTGATTGGTTACGGAGAGTGTGATATGATACGGAGAGTGTGATTGGATACGGAGTGTCATTTGATCCGGAGTGTGATTGGACACGGAGAGTGTGATTGGACACGGAGAGTGTTTTTGGATACGGAGAGTTTGATTGGACACTTAGAGTTTGATTGGATACGGAGTGTGATTGGACAAGGAGAGTGTGATTGGATACGGAGAGTGTGATTGGATACGGAGAGTGTGATTGGGCACGGAGTGTGTGATTGGACACGGTGTGTGTGATTGGACACGGAGAGTGTGATTGTTCATAGAGTGTGTGATTGGACACGGCGTGTGATTGGACACGGAGAGTGTGATTTGTCACGGAGAGTGTGATTGGATACAGAGAGTATGATTGGACACGGAGCGTGTGATTGTACACGGAGAGTGTGATTGGACACGGAGTGTGTGATTCGACACGGAGAGTGTGATTGGACACGGAGAGTGTGATTGGATGGGGAAGTGTGTTTGGACACGGAGCGTGTGATTGGACACGGAGAGTCTGATTGGACACGGAGTGCGTGATTGGATACGGTGAGTGTGGTTGGACACGGAGTGTGTGATTGGACACGGAGAGTGTGATTGGACACGGAGTGTGTGATTGGTCACGGAGAGTGTGATTGGATACGGAGAGTGTGATTGGACACGGAGTGTGATTGGATACGGAGAGTGTGATTGGATACGGAGTGTGATTGGACACGGAGAGTGTGATTGGATACGGAGTGTGTGATTGGATACGGAGAGTGTGATTGGACACGGAGTGTGATTGGATACTGAGTGTGATTGGATACGGAGTGTGATTGGACACGGAGTGTGATTGGATACGGAGAGTGTGATTGGATACGGAGTGTTATTGGACACGGAGAGTGTGATTGGACACGGAGAGTGTGATTGGATACGGAGTGTTATTGGACACGGAGAGTGTGATTGGACACGGAGAGTGTGATTGGATACGGAGAGTGTGATTGGATACGGGGAGTGTGATTAGACACGGAGAGTGTGATTGGATACGGAGAGTGTTATTGGACAGGGAGTGTGATTGGACACGGAGAGTGTCATTGGATGCGGAGAGTGTGATTGGACACGGAGAGTGTGATTGGATACGGAGTGTGATTGGACACGGAGAGTGTGATTGGATACGGAGTGTGATTGGATACGGAGAGTGTGATTGGATACGGAGAGTGTGATTGGACTCGGAGTGTGTGATTGGACACGGAGTGTGTGATTGGACACGGAGTGTGATTGGACACGGAGAGTGTGATTGGACACGGAGAGTGTGATTGGACACGGAGAGTGTGATTTGTCACGGAGAGTGTGATTGGATACGGAGATGTGATTGGACATGGAGCGTGTGATTGGACACGGAGAGTGTGATTGGACACGGAGAGTGTGATTGGACACGGAGAGTGTGATTGGATACGGAGTGTGATTGGACACGGAGTGTGATTGGATACGGAGTGTTATTGGACTCGGAGAGTGTGATTGGACATGGAGAGTGTGATTGGATACGGAGAGTGTGATTGGACACGGAGAGTGTGATTGGATACGGAGAGTGTGATTGGACAGGGAGTGTGATTGGACACGGAGTGTGATTGGATACGGAGTGTTATTGGACTCGGAGAGTGTGATTGGACATGGAGAGTGTGATTGGATACGGAGAGTGTGATTGGACACGGAGAGTGTGATTGGATGCGGAGAGTGTGATTGGACACGGAGAGTGTGATTGGATACGGAGTCTGATTGGACACAGAGAGTGTGATTGTATACGGAGAGTGTGATTGGATACGGAGAGTGTGATTGGATTCGGAGTGTGATTGGACACGGAGAGTGTGATTGGACACGGACAGTGTGATTGGATACGGAGTGTGTGATTGGACACGGAGCGTGTGATTGGACACGGAGACTGTGATTGGATACGGAGAGTGTGATTGGACACGGAGTGTTTGATTGGATACGGAGTGTGATTGGTTACGGAGTGTGATTGAATGCGGAGAGTGTGATTGGATACGGAGTGTGATTGGACACGGAGTGTGTGATTGGACACGGAGTGTGTGTTTGGATACGGAGAGTGTGATTGGTTACGGAGAGTGTGATTGAACACGGAGAGTGTGATTGGATACGGAGAGTGTGATTGGACACGGAGTGTGTGATTGGATACGGAGAGTGTGATTGGATACGGAGAGTGTGATTGGATACTGAGTGTGATTGGATACGGAGAGTGTGATTGGATGCGGAGAGTGTGATTGGACACGGAGAGTGTGATTGGATACGGAGAGTGTGATTGGACACGGAGTGTGTGATTGGATACGGAGAGTGTGATTGGACACGGAGAGTGTGATTGAACACGGAGAGTGTGATTGGATACGGAGAGTGTGATTGGACACGGAGTGTGATTGGATACGGAGAGTGTGATTGGATACGGAGTGTGATTGGACACGGAGAGTGTGATTGGATACGGAGTGTGTGATTGGATACGGAGAGTGTGATTGGACACGGAGTGTGATTGGATACTGAGTGTGATTGGATACGGAGTGTGATTGGACACGGAGTGTGTGATTGGACACGGAGTGTGTGTTTGGATACGGAGAGTGTGATTGGTTACGGAGAGTGTGATTGAACACGGAGAGTGTGATTGGATACGGAGAGTGTGATTGGACACGGAGTGTGTGATTGGATACGGAGAGTGTGATTGGACACGGAGTGTGATTGGATACGGAGAGTGTGATTGGATACGGAGTGTGATTGGACACCGAGAGTGTGATTGGATACGGAGAGTGTGATTGGATACGGAGAGTGTGATTGGATACGGAGTTGGATTGGACACGGAGTGTGATTGGATACGGAGTGTGATTGGACACGGAGTGTGTAATTGGACACGGAGTGTGTGATTGGACACGGAGAGTGTGATTGGATACGGAGAGTGCGATTGGATACGGAGTGTGATTGGATACGGAGAGTGTGATTGGATACGGAGTGTGATATTGGATACGGAGAGTGTGATTGGATATGGAGTGTGATTGGATACGGAGAGTGTGATTGGATACGGAGTGTGATTGGACACGGAGAGTGTGATTGGATACGGAGAGTGTGATTGGATACGGAGAGTGTGATTGGATACGGAGTTGGATTGGACACGGAGTGTGATTGGATACGGAGTGTGATTGGATACGGAGTGTGATTGGACACGGAGCGTGTGATTGGACACGGAGAGTGTGATTGGATACGGAGAGTGTGATTGGACACGGAGAGTGTGATTGGACACGGAGAGTGTGATTGGATACGGAGAGTGCGATTGGATACGGAGTGTGATTGGATACGGAGAGTGTGATTGGATACGGAGTGTGATATTGGATACGGAGAGTGTGATTGGATATGGAGTGTGATTGGATACGGAGTGTGTGATTGGATACGGAGTGTGATTGGATACGGAGAGTGTGATTGGATACGGAGTGTGATTGGATACGGAGAGTGTGATTGGACACGGAGAGTGTGATTGGATACGGAGAGTGTGATTGGACACGGAGAGTGTGATTGGACACGGAGAGTGTGATTGGACACGGAGAGTGTGATTGGATACGGAGCGTGTGATTGGACACGGAGAGTGTGATTGGACACGGAGTGTTTGATTGGATACAGAGAGTGTGATTGGACACGGAGAGTGTGATTGGACACGGAGAGTGTGATTGGACACGGAGTGTGTGATTGGATACGGAGTGTGTGATTGGACACGGAGAGTGTGATTGGACACGGAGAGTGTTTTTGGATACGGAGAGTTTGATTGGACACTTAGAGTTTGATTGGATACGGAGTGTGATTGGACAAGGAGAGTGTGATTGGATACGGAGAGTGTGATTGGATACGGAGAGTGTGATTGGGCACGGAGTGTGTGATTGGACACGGTGTGTGTGATTGGACACGGAGAGTGTGATTGTTCATAGAGTGTGTGATTGGACACGGCGTGTGATTGGACACGGAGAGTGTGATTTGTCACGGAGAGTGTGATTGGATACAGAGAGTATGATTGGACACGGAGCGTGTGATTGTACACGGAGAGTGTGATTGGACACGGAGTGTGTGATTCGACACGGAGAGTGTGATTGGACACGGAGAGTGTGATTGGATGGGGAAGTGTGTTTGGACACGGAGCGTGTGATTGGACACGGAGAGTCTGATTGGACACGGAGTGCGTGATTGGATACGGTGAGTGTGGTTGGACACGGAGTGTGTGATTGGACACGGAGAGTGTGATTGGACACGGAGTGTGTGATTGGTCACGGAGAGTGTGATTGGATACGGAGAGTGTGATTGGACACGGAGCGTGTGATTGGATACGGAGAGTGTGATTGGATACGGAGAGTGTGATTAGATACGGAGAGTGTGATTGGATACGGAGTGTGATTTGATCCGGAGTGTGATTGGACGCGGAGAGTGTGATTGGACACGGAGAGTGTGATTGGTCACGGAGAGTGTGATTGGATACGGAGAGTGTGATTGGATACGGAGAGTGTGATTGGACACGGAGCGTGTGATTGGACACGGAGAGTGTGATTGGATACGGAGAGTGTGATTGGACACGGAGAGTGTGATTGGATACGGAGAGTGTGATTGGATACGGCGTGTGTGATTGGTTACGGAGAGTGTGATATGATACGGAGAGTGTGATTGGATACGGAGTGTCATTTGATCCGGAGTGTGATTGGACACGGAGAGTGTGATTGGACACGGAGAGTGTTTTTGGATACGGAGAGTTTGATTGGACACTTAGAGTTTGATTGGATACGGAGTGTGATTGGACAAGGAGAGTGTGATTGGATACGGAGAGTGTGATTGGATACGGAGAGTGTGATTGGGCACGGAGTGTGTGATTGGACACGGTGTGTGTGATTGGACACGGAGAGTGTGATTGTTCATAGAGTGTGTGATTGGACACGGCGTGTGATTGGACACGGAGAGTGTGATTTGTCACGGAGAGTGTGATTGGATACAGAGAGTATGATTGGACACGGAGCGTGTGATTGTACACGGAGAGTGTGATTGGACACGGAGTGTGTGATTCGACACGGAGAGTGTGATTGGACACGGAGAGTGTGATTAGATGGGGAAGTGTGTTTGGACACGGAGCGTGTGATTGGACACGGAGAGTCTGATTGGACACGGAGTGCGTGATTGGATACGGTGAGTGTGGTTGGACACGGAGTGTGTGATTGGACACGGAGAGTGTGATTGGACACGGAGAGTGTGATTGGATACGGAGAGTGCGATTGGATACGGAGTGTGATTGGATACGGAGAGTGTGATTGGATACGGAGTGTGATATTGGATACGGAGTGTGTGATTGGATATGGAGTGTGATTGGATACGGAGTGTGTGATTGGATACGGAGTGTGATTGGATACGGAGAGTGTGATTGGATACGGAGTGTGATTGGATACGGAGAGTGTGATTGGACACGGAGAGTGTGATTGGATACGGAGAGTGTGATTGGACACGGAGAGTGTGATTGGACACGGAGAGTGTGATTGGACACGGAGAGTGTGATTGGATACGGAGCGTGTGATTGGACACGGAGAGTGTGATTGGACACGGAGTGTGTGATTGGATACAGAGAGTGTGATTGGACACGGAGAGTGTGATTGGACACGGAGAGTGTGATTGGACACGGAGTGTGTGATTGGATACGGAGTGTGTGATTGGACACGGAGAGTGTGATTGGACACGGAGAGTGTTTTTGGATACGGAGAGTTTGATTGGACACTTAGAGTTTGATTGGATACGGAGTGTGATTGGACAAGGAGAGTGTGATTGGATACGGAGAGTGTGATTGGATACGGAGAGTGTGATTGGGCACGGAGTGTGTGATTGGACACGGTGTGTGTGATTGGACACGGAGAGTGTGATTGTTCATAGAGTGTGTGATTGGACACGGCGTGTGATTGGACACGGAGAGTGTGATTTGTCACGGAGAGTGTGATTGGATACAGAGAGTATGATTGGACACGGAGCGTGTGATTGTACACGGAGAGTGTGATTGGACACGGAGTGTGTGATTCGACACGGAGAGTGTGATTGGACACGGAGAGTGTGATTGGATGGGGAAGTGTGTTTGGACACGGAGCGTGTGATTGGACACGGAGAGTCTGATTGGACACGGAGTGCGTGATTGGATACGGTGAGTGTGGTTGGACACGGAGTGTGTGATTGGACACGGAGAGTGTGATTGGACACGGAGTGTGTGATTGGTCACGGAGAGTGTGATTGGATACGGAGAGTGTGATTGGACACGGAGCGTGTGATTGGATACGGAGAGTGTGATTGGATACGGAGAGTGTGATTAGATACGGAGAGTGTGATTGGATACGGAGTGTGATTTGATCCGGAGTGTGATTGGACGCGGAGAGTGTGATTGGACACGGAGAGTGTGATTGGTCACGGAGAGTGTGATTGGATACGGAGAGTGTGATTGGATACGGAGAGTGTGATTGGACACGGAGCGTGTGATTGGACACGGAGAGTGTGATTGGATACGGAGAGTGTGATTGGACACGGAGAGTGTGATTGGATACGGAGAGTGTGATTGGATACGGCGTGTGTGATTGGTTACGGAGAGTGTGATATGATACGGAGAGTGTGATTGGATACGGAGTGTCATTTGATCCGGAGTGTGATTGGACACGGAGAGTGTGATTGGACACGGAGAGTGTTTTTGGATACGGAGAGTTTGATTGGACACTTAGAGTTTGATTGGATACGGAGTGTGATTGGACAAGGAGAGTGTGATTGGATACGGAGAGTGTGATTGGATACGGAGAGTGTGATTGGGCACGGAGTGTGTGATTGGACACGGTGTGTGTGATTGGACACGGAGAGTGTGATTGTTCATAGAGTGTGTGATTGGACACGGCGTGTGATTGGACACGGAGAGTGTGATTTGTCACGGAGAGTGTGATTGGATACAGAGAGTATGATTGGACACGGAGCGTGTGATTGTACACGGAGAGTGTGATTGGACACGGAGTGTGTGATTCGACACGGAGAGTGTGATTGGACACGGAGAGTGTGATTGGATGGGGAAGTGTGTTTGGACACGGAGCGTGTGATTGGACACGGAGAGTCTGATTGGACACGGAGTGCGTGATTGGATACGGTGAGTGTGGTTGGACACGGAGTGTGTGATTGGACACGGAGAGTGTGATTGGACACGGAGTGTGTGATTGGACACGGAGAGGGTGATTGGACACGGAGAGTGTGATTGGATACTGAGAGTGTGATTGGACACGGAGAGTGTGATTGGATACGGATTGTGTGATTGGACACGGAGAGTGTGATTGGACACGGAGAGTGTGATTGGATACGGAGTGTGTGATTGGACAGGGATTGTGTGATTGGATACGGACTGTGATTGGACACGGAGTGTGATTGGATACGGAGAGTGTGATTGGATACGGAGTGTTATTGACACGGAGTGTGTGATTGGACATGGAGAGTGTGATTGGATACGGAGAGTGTGATTGGACACGGAGAGTGTGATTGGATACAGAGAGTGTGATTGGACACGGAGAGTGTGATTGGATACGGAGAGTTTGATTGGATACGGAGTGTGATTGAATATGGAGAGTGTGATTGGACACAGAGAGTGTGATTGGATACGGAGAGTGTGATTGGATACAGAGAGTGTGATTGGACACGGAGAGTGTGATTGGATACGGAGATTTTGATTGGATACGGAGTGTGATTGAATATGGAGAGTGTGATTGGACACGGAGAGTGTGATTGGATACGGAGCGTGTGATTGGACACGGAGAGTGTGATTGGATACGGAGAGTGGAATCGGACACGGAGCGTGTGATTGGATATGGAGAGTGTGATTGGATACGGAGAGTGTGATTTGAGACGGAGAGTGTGATTGGACACGGAGTGTGTGATTGGACACGGAGAGTGTGATTGGATACGGAGAGTGTGATTGGACACGGAGAGTGTGATTGGACACGGAGAGTGTGATTGGATACGGAGAGTGTGATTGGACACGGAGAGTGTGATTGGACACGGAGAGTGTGACTGGATACGGAGAGTGTGATTTGATATGGAGAGTGTGATTGGATACGGAGTGTGATTTGATATGGAGTGTGATTGGATACGGAGAGTGTGATTGGACACGGAGTGTGTGATTGGATACGGAGAGTGTGATTGGTTACGGAGAGTATGATTTGATACGGCGTGTGTGATTGGTTGCGGAGTGTGTGATTTGATACGGAGAGTGTGATTGGATACGGAGTGTGATTTGATATGGAGTGTGATTGGACACGGAGAGTGTGATTGGACACGGAGTGTGTGATTGGATACGGTGAGTGTGATTGGACACGGAGAGTGTGATTGGTCACGGAGATTGTGATTGGACACGGAGTGTGTGATTGGTCACGGAGAGTGTGACTGGTCACGGAGAGTGTGATTGGATACGGAGAGTGTGAATGGATACGGAGAGTGTGATTGAACATGGAGAGTGTGATTGGATACGGAGAGTGTGATTTGATACTGAGAGTGTGATTGGTTACGGAGAGTGTGATTTGATACGGAGAGTGTGATTGGATACGGATTTTGATTTGATACGGAGTGTGATTGGTCACGGAGAGTGTGATTGGACACGGAGAGTGTGATTGGATACGGAGAGTTTGATTGGACACTTAGAGTGTGATTGGTCACGGAGAGTGTGATTGGTCACGGAGAATGTTATTGGATACGGAGAGTGTGATTGGATACGGAGAGTGTGATTGGACATGGAGCGTGTGATTGGACACGGAGAGTGTGATTGGATACGGAGAGTGTGATTGGATACGGCGTGTGTGATTGGTTACGGAGAGTGTGATTTGATACGGAGAGTGTGATTGGATACGGAGTGTGATTTGATCCGGAGTGTGATTGGACACGGAGAGTGTGATTGGACACGGAGAGTGTGATTGGATACGGAGAGTTTGATTGGACACTTAGAGTTTGATTGGACACGGAGAGTGTGATTGGATACGGAGAGTGTGATTGGACACGGAGTGTGTGATTGGACACGGTGTGTGTGATTGGACACGGAGAGTGTGATTGGACATAGAGTGTGTGATTGCACACGGCGTGTGATTGGACACGGAGAGTGTGATTGGACATAGAGTGTGTGATTGGACACGGCGTGTGATTGGACACGGAGAATGTGATTGGACACGGAGAGTGTGATTTGTCACGGAGAGTGTGATTGGACACGGAGAGTGTGATTTGTCACGGAGAGTGTGATTGGACACGGAGAGTGTGATTGGACACGGAGTGTGTGATTCGACACGGAGAGTGTGATTGGACACGGAGTGTGTGATAGGACACGGAGAGTGTGATTGGACACGGAGTGTGTGATTGGATACGGAGAGTGTGATTGGACACGGAGAGTGTGATTGGATACGGAGAGTGTGATTGGACAGGGAGTGTGATTGGACACGGAGTGTGATTGGATACGGAGTGTTATTGGACTCGGAGAGTGTGATTGGACATGGAGAGTGTGATTGGATACGGAGAGTGTGATTGGACACGGAGAGTGTGATTGGATGCGGAGAGTGTGATTGGACACGGAGAGTGTGATTGGATACGGAGTCTGATTGGACACAGAGAGTGTGATTGTATACGGAGAGTGTGATTGGATACGGAGAGTGTGATTGGATTCGGAGTGTGATTGGACACGGAGAGTGTGATTGGACACGGACAGTGTGATTGGATACGGAGTGTGTGATTGGACACGGAGCGTGTGATTGGACACGGAGACTGTGATTGGATACGGAGAGTGTGATTGGACACGGAGTGTTTGATTGGATACGGAGTGTGATTGGTTACGGAGTGTGATTGAATGCGGAGAGTGTGATTGGATACGGAGTGTGATTGGACACGGAGTGTGTGATTGGACACGGAGTGTGTGTTTGGATACGGAGAGTGTGATTGGTTACGGAGAGTGTGATTGAACACGGAGAGTGTGATTGGATACGGAGAGTGTGATTGGACACGGAGTGTGTGATTGGATACGGAGAGTGTGATTGGATACGGAGAGTGTGATTGGATACTGAGTGTGATTGGATACGGAGAGTGTGATTGGATGCGGAGAGTGTGATTGGACACGGAGAGTGTGATTGGATACGGAGAGTGTGATTGGACACGGAGTGTGTGATTGGATACGGAGAGTGTGATTGGACACGGAGAGTGTGATTGAACACGGAGAGTGTGATTGGATACGGAGAGTGTGATTGGACACGGAGTGTGATTGGATACGGAGAGTGTGATTGGATACGGAGTGTGATTGGACACGGAGAGTGTGATTGGATACGGAGTGTGTGATTGGATACGGAGAGTGTGATTGGACACGGAGTGTGATTGGATACTGAGTGTGATTGGATACGGAGTGTGATTGGACACGGAGTGTGTGATTGGACACGGAGTGTGTGTTTGGATACGGAGAGTGTGATTGGTTACGGAGAGTGTGATTGAACACGGAGAGTGTGATTGGATACGGAGAGTGTGATTGGACACGGAGTGTGTGATTGGATACGGAGAGTGTGATTGGACACGGAGTGTGATTGGATACGGAGAGTGTGATTGGATACGGAGTGTGATTGGACACCGAGAGTGTGATTGGATACGGAGAGTGTGATTGGATACGGAGAGTGTGATTGGATACGGAGTTGGATTGGACACGGAGTGTGATTGGATACGGAGTGTGATTGGACACGGAGTGTGTAATTGGACACGGAGTGTGTGATTGGACACGGAGAGTGTGATTGGATACGGAGAGTGCGATTGGATACGGAGTGTGATTGGATACGGAGAGTGTGATTGGATACGGAGTGTGATATTGGATACGGAGAGTGTGATTGGATATGGAGTGTGATTGGATACGGAGAGTGTGATTGGATACGGAGTGTGATTGGACACGGAGAGTGTGATTGGATACGGAGAGTGTGATTGGATACGGAGAGTGTGATTGGATACGGAGTTGGATTGGACACGGAGTGTGATTGGATACGGAGTGTGATTGGATACGGAGTGTGATTGGACACGGAGCGTGTGATTGGACACGGAGAGTGTGATTGGATACGGAGAGTGTGATTGGACACGGAGAGTGTGATTGGACACGGAGAGTGTGATTGGATACGGAGAGTGCGATTGGATACGGAGTGTGATTGGATACGGAGAGTGTGATTGGATACGGAGTGTGATATTGGATACGGAGAGTGTGATTGGATATGGAGTGTGATTGGATACGGAGTGTGTGATTGGATACGGAGTGTGATTGGATACGGAGAGTGTGATTGGATACGGAGTGTGATTGGATACGGAGAGTGTGATTGGACACGGAGAGTGTGATTGGATACGGAGAGTGTGATTGGACACGGAGAGTGTGATTGGACACGGAGAGTGTGATTGGACACGGAGAGTGTGATTGGATACGGAGCGTGTGATTGGACACGGAGAGTGTGATTGGACACGGAGTGTTTGATTGGATACAGAGAGTGTGATTGGACACGGAGAGTGTGATTGGACACGGAGAGTGTGATTGGACACGGAGTGTGTGATTGGATACGGAGTGTGTGATTGGACACGGAGAGTGTGATTGGACACGGAGAGTGTTTTTGGATACGGAGAGTTTGATTGGACACTTAGAGTTTGATTGGATACGGAGTGTGATTGGACAAGGAGAGTGTGATTGGATACGGAGAGTGTGATTGGATACGGAGAGTGTGATTGGGCACGGAGTGTGTGATTGGACACGGTGTGTGTGATTGGACACGGAGAGTGTGATTGTTCATAGAGTGTGTGATTGGACACGGCGTGTGATTGGACACGGAGAGTGTGATTTGTCACGGAGAGTGTGATTGGATACAGAGAGTATGATTGGACACGGAGCGTGTGATTGTACACGGAGAGTGTGATTGGACACGGAGTGTGTGATTCGACACGGAGAGTGTGATTGGACACGGAGAGTGTGATTGGATGGGGAAGTGTGTTTGGACACGGAGCGTGTGATTGGACACGGAGAGTCTGATTGGACACGGAGTGCGTGATTGGATACGGTGAGTGTGGTTGGACACGGAGTGTGTGATTGGACACGGAGAGTGTGATTGGACACGGAGTGTGTGATTGGTCACGGAGAGTGTGATTGGATACGGAGAGTGTGATTGGACACGGAGCGTGTGATTGGATACGGAGAGTGTGATTGGATACGGAGAGTGTGATTAGATACGGAGAGTGTGATTGGATACGGAGTGTGATTTGATCCGGAGTGTGATTGGACGCGGAGAGTGTGATTGGACACGGAGAGTGTGATTGGTCACGGAGAGTGTGATTGGATACGGAGAGTGTGATTGGATACGGAGAGTGTGATTGGACACGGAGCGTGTGATTGGACACGGAGAGTGTGATTGGATACGGAGAGTGTGATTGGACACGGAGAGTGTGATTGGATACGGAGAGTGTGATTGGATACGGCGTGTGTGATTGGTTACGGAGAGTGTGATATGATACGGAGAGTGTGATTGGATACGGAGTGTCATTTGATCCGGAGTGTGATTGGACACGGAGAGTGTGATTGGACACGGAGAGTGTTTTTGGATACGGAGAGTTTGATTGGACACTTAGAGTTTGATTGGATACGGAGTGTGATTGGACAAGGAGAGTGTGATTGGATACGGAGAGTGTGATTGGATACGGAGAGTGTGATTGGGCACGGAGTGTGTGATTGGACACGGTGTGTGTGATTGGACACGGAGAGTGTGATTGTTCATAGAGTGTGTGATTGGACACGGCGTGTGATTGGACACGGAGAGTGTGATTTGTCACGG
Source organism: Chiloscyllium plagiosum (assembly GCF_037043375.1). Taxonomy (NCBI): domain Eukaryota; kingdom Metazoa; phylum Chordata; class Chondrichthyes; order Orectolobiformes; family Hemiscylliidae; genus Chiloscyllium; species Chiloscyllium plagiosum. The sequence continues at coordinate 6,560,873 of NW_028270178.1, forward strand.
AGAGTGTGATTGGATACAGAGAGTATGATTGGACACGGAGCGTGTGATTGTACACGGAGAGTGTGATTGGACACGGAGTGTGTGATTCGACACGGAGAGTGTGATTGGACACGGAGAGTGTGATTAGATGGGGAAGTGTGTTTGGACACGGAGCGTGTGATTGGACACGGAGAGTCTGATTGGACACGGAGTGCGTGATTGGATACGGTGAGTGTGGTTGGACACGGAGTGTGTGATTGGACACGGAGAGTGTGATTGGACACGGAGAGTGTGATTGGATACGGAGAGTGCGATTGGATACGGAGTGTGATTGGATACGGAGAGTGTGATTGGATACGGAGTGTGATATTGGATACGGAGTGTGTGATTGGATATGGAGTGTGATTGGATACGGAGTGTGTGATTGGATACGGAGTGTGATTGGATACGGAGAGTGTGATTGGATACGGAGTGTGATTGGATACGGAGAGTGTGATTGGACACGGAGAGTGTGATTGGATACGGAGAGTGTGATTGGACACGGAGAGTGTGATTGGACACGGAGAGTGTGATTGGACACGGAGAGTGTGATTGGATACGGAGCGTGTGATTGGACACGGAGAGTGTGATTGGACACGGAGTGTGTGATTGGATACAGAGAGTGTGATTGGACACGGAGAGTGTGATTGGACACGGAGAGTGTGATTGGACACGGAGTGTGTGATTGGATACGGAGTGTGTGATTGGACACGGAGAGTGTGATTGGACACGGAGAGTGTTTTTGGATACGGAGAGTTTGATTGGACACTTAGAGTTTGATTGGATACGGAGTGTGATTGGACAAGGAGAGTGTGATTGGATACGGAGAGTGTGATTGGATACGGAGAGTGTGATTGGGCACGGAGTGTGTGATTGGACACGGTGTGTGTGATTGGACACGGAGAGTGTGATTGTTCATAGAGTGTGTGATTGGACACGGCGTGTGATTGGACACGGAGAGTGTGATTTGTCACGGAGAGTGTGATTGGATACAGAGAGTATGATTGGACACGGAGCGTGTGATTGTACACGGAGAGTGTGATTGGACACGGAGTGTGTGATTCGACACGGAGAGTGTGATTGGACACGGAGAGTGTGATTGGATGGGGAAGTGTGTTTGGACACGGAGCGTGTGATTGGACACGGAGAGTCTGATTGGACACGGAGTGCGTGATTGGATACGGTGAGTGTGGTTGGACACGGAGTGTGTGATTGGACACGGAGAGTGTGATTGGACACGGAGTGTGTGATTGGTCACGGAGAGTGTGATTGGATACGGAGAGTGTGATTGGACACGGAGCGTGTGATTGGATACGGAGAGTGTGATTGGATACGGAGAGTGTGATTAGATACGGAGAGTGTGATTGGATACGGAGTGTGATTTGATCCGGAGTGTGATTGGACGCGGAGAGTGTGATTGGACACGGAGAGTGTGATTGGTCACGGAGAGTGTGATTGGATACGGAGAGTGTGATTGGATACGGAGAGTGTGATTGGACACGGAGCGTGTGATTGGACACGGAGAGTGTGATTGGATACGGAGAGTGTGATTGGACACGGAGAGTGTGATTGGATACGGAGAGTGTGATTGGATACGGCGTGTGTGATTGGTTACGGAGAGTGTGATATGATACGGAGAGTGTGATTGGATACGGAGTGTCATTTGATCCGGAGTGTGATTGGACACGGAGAGTGTGATTGGACACGGAGAGTGTTTTTGGATACGGAGAGTTTGATTGGACACTTAGAGTTTGATTGGATACGGAGTGTGATTGGACAAGGAGAGTGTGATTGGATACGGAGAGTGTGATTGGATACGGAGAGTGTGATTGGGCACGGAGTGTGTGATTGGACACGGTGTGTGTGATTGGACACGGAGAGTGTGATTGTTCATAGAGTGTGTGATTGGACACGGCGTGTGATTGGACACGGAGAGTGTGATTTGTCACGGAGAGTGTGATTGGATACAGAGAGTATGATTGGACACGGAGCGTGTGATTGTACACGGAGAGTGTGATTGGACACGGAGTGTGTGATTCGACACGGAGAGTGTGATTGGACACGGAGAGTGTGATTGGATGGGGAAGTGTGTTTGGACACGGAGCGTGTGATTGGACACGGAGAGTCTGATTGGACACGGAGTGCGTGATTGGATACGGTGAGTGTGGTTGGACACGGAGTGTGTGATTGGACACGGAGAGTGTGATTGGACACGGAGTGTGTGATTGGACACGGAGAGGGTGATTGGACACGGAGAGTGTGATTGGATACTGAGAGTGTGATTGGACACGGAGAGTGTGATTGGATACGGATTGTGTGATTGGACACGGAGAGTGTGATTGGACACGGAGAGTGTGATTGGATACGGAGTGTGTGATTGGACAGGGATTGTGTGATTGGATACGGACTGTGATTGGACACGGAGTGTGATTGGATACGGAGAGTGTGATTGGATACGGAGTGTTATTGGACACGGAGTGTGTGATTGGACATGGAGAGTGTGATTGGATACGGAGAGTGTGATTGGACACGGAGAGTGTGATTGGATACAGAGAGTGTGATTGGACACGGAGAGTGTGATTGGATACGGAGAGTTTGATTGGATACGGAGTGTGATTGAATATGGAGAGTGTGATTGGACACAGAGAGTGTGATTGGATACGGAGAGTGTGATTGGATACAGAGAGTGTGATTGGACACGGAGAGTGTGATTGGATACGGAGATTTTGATTGGATACGGAGTGTGATTGAATATGGAGAGTGTGATTGGACACGGAGAGTGTGATTGGATACGGAGCGTGTGATTGGACACGGAGAGTGTGATTGGATACGGAGAGTGGAATCGGACACGGAGCGTGTGATTGGATATGGAGAGTGTGATTGGATACGGAGAGTGTGATTTGAGACGGAGAGTGTGATTGGACACGGAGTGTGTGATTGGACACGGAGAGTGTGATTGGATACGGAGAGTGTGATTGGACACGGAGAGTGTGATTGGACACGGAGAGTGTGATTGGATACGGAGAGTGTGATTGGACACGGAGAGTGTGATTGGACACGGAGAGTGTGACTGGATACGGAGAGTGTGATTTGATATGGAGAGTGTGATTGGATACGGAGTGTGATTTGATATGGAGTGTGATTGGATACGGAGAGTGTGATTGGACACGGAGTGTGTGATTGGATACGGAGAGTGTGATTGGTTACGGAGAGTATGATTTGATACGGCGTGTGTGATTGGTTGCGGAGTGTGTGATTTGATACGGAGAGTGTGATTGGATACGGAGTGTGATTTGATATGGAGTGTGATTGGACACGGAGAGTGTGATTGGACACGGAGTGTGTGATTGGATACGGTGAGTGTGATTGGACACGGAGAGTGTGATTGGTCACGGAGATTGTGATTGGACACGGAGTGTGTGATTGGTCACGGAGAGTGTGACTGGTCACGGAGAGTGTGATTGGATACGGAGAGTGTGAATGGATACGGAGAGTGTGATTGAACATGGAGAGTGTGATTGGATACGGAGAGTGTGATTTGATACTGAGAGTGTGATTGGTTACGGAGAGTGTGATTTGATACGGAGAGTGTGATTGGATACGGATTTTGATTTGATACGGAGTGTGATTGGTCACGGAGAGTGTGATTGGACACGGAGAGTGTGATTGGATACGGAGAGTTTGATTGGACACTTAGAGTGTGATTGGTCACGGAGAGTGTGATTGGTCACGGAGAATGTTATTGGATACGGAGAGTGTGATTGGATACGGAGAGTGTGATTGGACACGGAGCGTGTGATTGGACACGGAGAGTGTGATTGGATACGGAGAGTGTGATTGGATACGGCGTGTGTGATTGGTTACGGAGAGTGTGATTTGATACGGAGAGTGTGATTGGATACGGAGTGTGATTTGATCCGGAGTGTGATTGGACACGGAGAGTGTGATTGGACACGGAGAGTGTGATTGGATACGGAGAGTTTGATTGGACACTTAGAGTTTGATTGGACACGGAGAGTGTGATTGGATACGGAGAGTGTGATTGGACACGGAGTGTGTGATTGGACACGGTGTGTGTGATTGGACACGGAGAGTGTGATTGGACATAGAGTGTGTGATTGCACACGGCGTGTGATTGGACACGGAGAGTGTGATTGGACATAGAGTGTGTGATTGGACACGGCGTGTGATTGGACACGGAGAATGTGATTGGACACGGAGAGTGTGATTTGTCACGGAGAGTGTGATTGGACACGGAGAGTGTGATTTGTCACGGAGAGTGTGATTGGACACGGAGAGTGTGATTGGACACGGAGTGTGTGATTCGACACGGAGAGTGTGATTGGACACGGAGTGTGTGATAGGACACGGAGAGTGTGATTGGACACGGAGTGTGTGATTGGACACGGAGAGGGTGATTGGACACGGAGTGTGTGATTGGACACGGAGTGTGATTGGACACGGAGAGTGTGATTGGACACGGAGAGTGTGATTGGACACGGAGAGTGTGATTTGTCACGGAGAGTGTGATCGGATACGGAGAGTGTGATTGGACACGGAGCGTGTGATTGAACACGGAGAGTGTGATTGGACACGGAGTGTGATTGGACACGGAGCGTGTGATTGGACACGGAGAGTGTGATTGGATACTGAGAGTGTGATTGGACACGGAGAGTGTGATTGGATACGGAGTGTGTGATTGGACACGGATTGTGTGATTGGATACGGAGTGTGATTGGACACGGAGTGTGATTGGATACGGAGAGTGTGATTGGATACGGAGTGTTATTGGACACGGAGAGTGTGATTGGACACGGAGTGTGTGATAGGACACGGAGAGTGTGATTGGACACGGAGTGTGTGATTGGACACGGAGAGGGTGATTGGACACGGAGTGTGTGATTGGACACGGAGTGTGATTGGACACGGAGAGTGTGATTGGACACGGAGAGTGTGATTGGACACGGAGAGTGTGATTTGTCACGGAGAGTGTGATCGGATACGGAGAGTGTGATTGGACACGGAGCGTGTGATTGAACACGGAGAGTGTGATTGGACACGGAGTGTGATTGGACACGGAGCGTGTGATTGGATACGGAGAGTGTGATTTGACATGGAGTGTGTGATTGGACACGGTGTGTGTGATTGGACACGGAGAGTGTGATTGGACATAGAGTGTGTGATTGCACACGGCGTGTGATTGGACACGGAGAGTGTGATTGGACATAGAGTGTGTGATTGGACACGGCGTGTGATTGGACACGGAGAATGTGATTGGACACGGAGAGTGTGATTTGTCACGGAGAGTGTGATTGGACACGGAGAGTGTGATTTGTCACGGAGAGTGTGATTGGACACGGAGAGTGTGATTGGACACGGAGTGTGTGATTCGACACGGAGAGTGTGATTGGACACGGAGTGTGTGATAGGACACGGAGAGTGTGATTGGACACGGAGTGTGTGATTGGACACGGAGAGGGTGATTGGACACGGAGTGTGTGATTGGACACGGAGTGTGATTGGACACGGAGAGTGTGATTGGACACGGAGAGTGTGATTGGACATGGAGAGTGTGATTTGTCACGGAGAGTGTGATCGGATACGGAGAGTGTGATTGGACACGGAGCGTGTGATTGAACACGGAGAGTGTGATTGGACACGGAGTGTGATTGGACACGGAGCGTGTGATTGGACACGGAGAGTGTGATTGGATACTGAGAGTGTGATTGGACACGGAGAGTATGATTGGATACGGAGTGTGTGATTGGACACGGATTGTGTGATTGGATACGGAGTGTGATTGGACACGGAGTGTGATTGGATACGGAGAGTGTGATTGGATACGGAGTGTTATTGGACACGGAGAGTGTGATTGGACACGGAGTGTGTGATAGGACACGGAGAGTGTGATTGGACACGGAGTGTGTGATTGGACACGGAGAGGGTGATTGGACACGGAGTGTGTGATTGGACACGGAGTGTGATTGGACACGGAGAGTGTGATTGGACACGGAGAGTGTGATTGGACACGGAGAGTGTGATTTGTCACGGAGAGTGTGATCGGATACGGAGAGTGTGATTGGACACGGAGCGTGTGATTGAACACGGAGAGTGTGATTGGATACTGAGAGTGTGATTGGACACGGAGAGTGTGATTGGATACGGAGTGTGTGAATGGACACGGATTGTGTGATTGGATACGGAGTGTGATTGGACACGGAGTGTGATTGGATACGGAGAGTGTGATTGGATACGGAGTGTTATTGGACACGGAGAGTGTGATTGGACACGGAGAGTGTGATTGGATACGGAGTGTTATTGGACACGGAGAGTGTGATTGGACACGGAGAGTGTGATTGGATACGGAGAGTGTGATTGGATACGGGGAGTGTGATTAGACACGGAGAGTGTGATTGGATACGGAGAGTGTTATTGGACAGGGAGTGTGATTGGACACGGAGAGTGTCATTGGATGCGGAGAGTGTGATTGGACACGGAGAGTGTGATTGGATACGGAGTGTGATTGGACACGGAGAGTGTGATTGGATACGGAGTGTGATTGGATACGGAGAGTGTGATTGGATACGGAGAGTGTGATTGGACTCGGAGTGTGTGATTGGACACGGAGTGTGTGATTGGACACGGAGTGTGATTGGACACGGAGAGTGTGATTGGACACGGAGAGTGTGATTGGACACGGAGAGTGTGATTTGTCACGGAGAGTGTGATTGGATACGGAGATGTGATTGGACATGGAGCGTGTGATTGGACACGGAGAGTGTGATTGGACACGGAGAGTGTGATTGGACACGGAGAGTGTGATTGGATACGGAGTGTGATTGGACACGGAGTGTGATTGGATACGGAGTGTTATTGGACTCGGAGAGTGTGATTGGACATGGAGAGTGTGATTGGATACGGAGAGTGTGATTGGACACGGAGAGTGTGATTGGATACGGAGAGTGTGATTGGACAGGGAGTGTGATTGGACACGGAGTGTGATTGGATACGGAGTGTTATTGGACTCGGAGAGTGTGATTGGACATGGAGAGTGTGATTGGATACGGAGAGTGTGATTGGACACGGAGAGTGTGATTGGATGCGGAGAGTGTGATTGGACACGGAGAGTGTGATTGGATACGGAGTCTGATTGGACACAGAGAGTGTGATTGTATACGGAGAGTGTGATTGGACACGGAGAGTGTGATTGGACACGGACAGTGTGATTGGATACGGAGTGTGTGATTGGACACGGAGCGTGTGATTGGACACGGAGACTGTGATTGGATACGGAGAGTGTGATTGGACACGGAGTGTTTGATTGGATACGGAGTGTGATTGGTTACGGAGTGTGATTGAATGCGGAGAGTGTGATTGGATACGGAGTGTGATTGGACACGGAGTGTGTGATTGGACACGGAGTGTGTGTTTGGATACGGAGAGTGTGATTGGTTACGGAGAGTGTGATTGAACACGGAGAGTGTGATTGGATACGGAGAGTGTGATTGGACACGGAGTGTGTGATTGGATACGGAGAGTGTGATTGGATACGGAGAGTGTGATTGGATACTGAGTGTGATTGGATACGGAGAGTGTGATTGGATGCGGAGAGTGTGATTGGACACGGAGAGTGTGATTGGATACGGAGAGTGTGATTGGACACGGAGTGTGTGATTGGATACGGAGAGTGTGATTGGACACGGAGAGTGTGATTGAACACGGAGAGTGTGATTGGATACGGAGAGTGTGATTGGACACGGAGTGTGATTGGATACGGAGAGTGTGATTGGATACGGAGTGTGATTGGACACGGAGAGTGTGATTGGATACGGAGAGTGTGATTGGATACGGAGTGTGTGATTGGATACGGAGAGTGTGATTGGACACGGAGTGTGATTGGATACTGAGTGTGATTGGATACGGAGTGTGATTGGACACGGAGTGTGTGATTGGACACGGAGTGTGTGTTTGGATACGGAGAGTGTGATTGGTTACGGAGAGTGTGATTGAACACGGAGAGTGTGATTGGATACGGAGAGTGTGATTGGACACGGAGTGTGTGATTGGATACGGAGAGTGTGATTGGACACGGAGTGTGATTGGATACGGAGAGTGTGATTGGATACGGAGTGTGATTGGACACCGAGAGTGTGATTGGATACGGAGAGTGTGATTGGATACGGAGAGTGTGATTGGATACGGAGTTGGATTGGACACGGAGTGTGATTGGATACGGAGTGTGATTGGACACGGAGTGTGTAATTGGACACGGAGTGTGTGATTGGACACGGAGAGTGTGATTGGATACGGAGAGTGTGATTGGACACGGAGAGTGTGATTGGACACGGAGAGTGTGATTGGATACGGAGAGTGCGATTGGATACGGAGTGTGATTGGATACGGAGAGTGTGATTGGATACGGAGTGTGATATTGGATACGGAGAGTGTGATTGGATATGGAGTGTGATTGGATACGGAGAGTGTGATTGGATACGGAGTGTGATTGGACACGGAGAGTGTGATTGGATACGGAGAGTGTGATTGGATACGGAGAGTGTGATTGGATACGGAGTTGGATTGGACACGGAGTGTGATTGGATACGGAGTGTGATTGGATACGGAGTGTGATTGGACACGGAGTGTGTGATTGGACACGGAGAGTGTGATTGGATACGGAGAGTGTGATTGGACACGGAGAGTGTGATTGGACACGGAGAGTGTGATTGGATACGGAGAGTGCGATTGGATACGGAGTGTGATTGGATACGGAGAGTGTGATTGGATACGGAGTGTGATATTGGATACGGAGAGTGTGATTGGATATGGAGTGTGATTGGATACGGAGTGTGTGATTGGATACGGAGTGTGATTGGATACGGAGAGTGTGATTGGATACGGAGTGTGATTGGATACGGAGAGTGTGATTGGACACGGAGAGTGTGATTGGATACGGAGAGTGTGATTGGACACGGAGAGTGTGATTGGACACGGAGAGTGTGATTGGACACGGAGAGTGTGATTGGATACGGAGCGTGTGATTGGACACAGAGAGTGTGATTGGACACGGAGTGTGTGATTGGATACAGAGAGTGTGATTGGACACGGAGAGTGTGATTGGACACGGAGAGTGTGATTGGACACGGAGTGTGTGATTGGATACGGAGTGTGTGATTGGATACAGAGAGTGTGATTGGATACGGAGTGTTATTGGACACGGAGAGTGTGATTGGACACGGAGAGTGTGATTGGATACGGAGAGTGTGATTGGATACGGGGAGTGTGATTAGACACGGAGAGTGTGATTGGATACGGAGAGTGTTATTGGACAGGGAGTGTGATTGGACACGGAGAGTGTCATTGGATGCGGAGAGTGTGATTGGACACGGAGAGTGTGATTGAACACGGAGAGTGTGATTGGATACGGAGTGTGATTGGACACGGAGAGTGTGATTGGATACGGAGTGTGATTGGACACGGAGAGTGTGATTGGATACGGAGTGTGATTGGATACGGAGAGTGTGATTGGATACGGAGAGTGTGATTGGACTCGGAGTGTGTGATTGGACACGGAGTGTGTGATTGGACACGGAGTGTGATTGGACACGGAGAGTGTGATTGGACACGGAGAGTGTGATTGGACACGGAGAGTGTGATTTGTCACGGAGAGTGTGATTGGATACGGAGATGTGATTGGACATGGAGCGTGTGATTGGACACGGAGAGTGTGATTGGACACGGAGAGTGTGATTGGATACGGAGTGTGATTGGACACGGAGTGTGATTGGATACGGAGTGTTATTGGACTCGGAGAGTGTGATTGGACATGGAGAGTGTGATTGGATACGGAGAGTGTGATTGGACACGGAGAGTGTGATTGGATACGGAGAGTGTGATTGGACAGGGAGTGTGATTGGACACGGAGTGTGATTGGATACGGAGTGTTATTGGACTCGGAGAGTGTGATTGGACATGGAGAGTGTGATTGGATACGGAGAGTGTGATTGGACACGGAGAGTGTGATTGGATGCGGAGAGTGTGATTGGACACGGAGAGTGTGATTGGATACGGAGTCTGATTGGACACGGAGAGTGTGATTGTATACGGAGAGTGTGATTGGATACGGAGAGTGTGATCGGATTCGGAGTGTGATTGGACACGGAGAGTGTGATTGGACACGGACAGTGTGATTGGATACGGAGTGTGTGATTGGACACGGAGACTGTGATTGGATACGGAGAGTGTGATTGGACACGGAGAGTGTGATTGGATACGGAGAGTGTGATTGGACACGGAGACTGTGATTGGATACGGAGAGTGTGATTGTACACGGAGTGTGTGATTGGATACGGAGTGTGATTGGTTACGGAGTGTGATTGAATGCGGAGAGTGTGATTGGATACGGAGTGTGATTGGACACGGAGTGTGTGATTGGACACGGAGTGTTTGTTTGGATACGGAGAGTGTGATTGGTTACGGAGAGTGTGATTGAACACGGAGAGTGTGATTGGATACGGAGAGTGTGATTGGACACGGAGTGTGTGATTGGATACGGAGAGTGTGATTGGATACGGAGAGTGTGATTGGATACTGAGTGTGATTGGATACGGAGAGTGTGATTGGATGCGGAGAGTGTGATTGGACACGGAGAGTGTGATTGGATACGGAGAGTGTGATTGGACACGGAGTGTGATTGGATACGGAGAGTGTGATTGGATACGGAGTGTGATTGGACACGGAGAGTGTGATTGGATACGGAGAGTGTGATTGGATACGGAGAGTGTGATTGGATACGGAGTGTGTGATTGGATACGGAGAGTGTGATTGGACACGGAGTGTGATTGGATACTGAGTGTGATTGGATACGGAGTGTGATTGGACACGGAGTGTGTGATTGGACACGGAGTGTGTGTTTGGATACGGAGAGTGTGATTGGTTACGGAGAGTGTGATTGAACACGGAGAGTGTGATTGGATACGGAGAGTGTGATTGGACACGGAGTGTGTGATTGGATACGGAGAGTGTGATTGGACACGGAGTGTGATTGGATACGGAGAGTGTGATTGGATACGGAGTGTGATTGGACACGGAGAGTGTGATTGGATACGGAGAGTGTGATTGGATACGGAGAGTGTGATTGGATACGGAGTTGGATTGGACACGGAGTGTGATTGGATACGGAGTGTGATTGGATACGGAGTGTGATTGGACACGGAGTGTGTGATTGGACACGGAGAGTGTGATTGGATACGGAGAGTGTGATTGGACACGGAGAGTGTGATTGGACACGGAGAGTGTGATTGGATACGGAGAGTGCGATTGGATACGGAGTGTGATTGGATACGGAGAGTGTGATTGGATACGGAGTGTGATATTGGATACGGAGAGTGTGATTGGATATGGAGTGTGATTGGATACGGAGAGTGTGATTGGATACGGAGTGTGATTGGACACGGAGAGTGTGATTGGATACGGAGAGTGTGATTGGATACGGAGAGTGTGATTGGATACGGAGTTGGATTGGACACGGAGTGTGATTGGATACGGAGTGTGATTGGATACGGAGTGTGATTGGACACGGAGTGTGTGATTGGACACGGAGAGTGTGATTGGATACGGAGAGTGTGATTGGACACGGAGAGTGTGATTGGACACGGAGAGTGTGATTGGATACGGAGAGTGCGATTGGATACGGAGTGTGATTGGATACGGAGAGTGTGATTGGATACGGAGTGTGATATTGGATACGGAGAGTGTGATTGGATATGGAGTGTGATTGGATACGGAGTGTGTGATTGGATACGGAGTGTGATTGGATACGGAGAGTGTGATTGGATACGGAGAGTGTGATTGGACACGGAGAGTGTGATTGGATACGGAGAGTGTGATTGGATACGGAGAGTGTGATTGGACACGGAGAGTGTGATTGGATACGGAGCGTGTGATTGGATACGGAGCGTGTGATTGGACACGGAGAGTGTGATTGGACACGGAGTGTGTGATTGGATACAGAGAGTGTGATTGGACACGGAGAGTGTGATTGGACACGGAGAGTGTGATTGGACACGGAGTGTGTGATTGGATACGGAGTGTGTGATTGGATACAGAGAGTGTGATTGGATACGGAGTGTGTGATTGGACACGGAGAGTGTGATTGGTCACGGAGAGTGTGATTGGATATGGAGACTGCGATTGGACACGGAGTGTGTGATTGGACACGGAGTGTGTGATTGGATATGGAGAGTGTGATTGGACACGGAGAGTGTGATTGGATACGGAGAGTGTGATTGGATACGGAGAGTGTGATTGGATACGGAGTGTGTGATTGGATACGGAGAGTGTGATTGGACACGGAGAGTGTAATTGGTACGGAGAGTGTGATTGGATACGGAGTGTGATTGGACACGGAGAGTGTGATTGGATACGGAGAGTGTGATTGGATACGGAGAGTGTGATTGGATACGGAGTGTGATTGGACACGGAGAGTGTTATTGGATACGGAGAGTGTAATTAAGCAGACAGTGGAGGTATGGAAAGCCCTACCGTGTTGCGATTCCAGCCATGTTGATGTCTGACAATGTCAGGAAGGCAGATGGAATTCTGATTGTCACCTTGCAGCCCAAGGCCACCCTGTGGTTCAGAAAAATCAGATTCATCATCACTGTACAGGCAAGCCCACTGTGTCAGGGGGATGTGGAGGGAGCTCTACACTGTATCTAACCCCGTGCTGTCCCTTTCCCTGGGACCACTGGGTGCTGACACTGGGTATAAAGTGGGAGGGGGGACACACTGTCAGGGGGATGTAGAGGGAGCTCGACACTGTATCTAACCTCCCCCCCCCGTGCTGTCCCTGTCCCTGGGAGCGCTGGGTGCTGACACTGGGTATAAAGTGGGAGGGGGGACACACTGTGGTGGGGATGTAGAGGGAGCTCTACACTGTATCTAACCCCATGCTGTCCCTGGGAGCGCTGGGTGCTGACACTGGGTATAAAGTGGGAGGGGGGACACACTGTCAGGGGGATGTAGAGGGAGCTCTACACTGTATCTAACCCCCCCGTGCTGCCCCTGTCCCTGGGAGCGCTGGACGCTGATCTGCCTTACCACCATATGCGCGTAGATATTTGGCAGCTCCCTCCTGACGATGGTTGCGATTTTGAGTGCGTGCTCCCTGCTGATTTCTTGCTGGTAGTGGAGAGGGTGACTTCGGGTTGTTTCCAAGATGAAGACGACGCTGAGCAGTGTGTAGATCACTCCCTGCAGCCCTGGGCGCGCCGGGCCGTGTGAAGACAGGGAGGGCAGTGCCCAGGTGGGTCTGGGCACAGCGCAGGACCGGATCGGAGTCCTCCCTGCGGAACAGCAGAACCGGCGTCAGGCGTCAGCTCACCCTCAGGGGAGGTCAGGGACCGGGGTGACTTGTCTCCCATGTGACTGTATCCCCTTTGACTGGGGTCAGTGTGATTGCAGCCCGATATGCGTTAAGTGGTCTGTGGACAGTGTGACTGTAGCCATTGACAGTCAGTGGTCAGTGTGACTGTAGCCCAGTGAGTGTTCAGCGTTCAGTGTGACTGTTGCCTGGAATATGGTCAGTGGTCAGTGTGACTGTAGCCCAATGTGCATTCAGTGGTCAATGTGACCTCATGAGCAGTCAGTCATCAGTGGACAGTATGACCGTCGCCTAGTGAGGGGTCAATTTTCTCTGTGACTGTCGCCTGGTGAGCAGTCAATGGTCAGTGTGACTGTATCACAGTGAGACGTCAGTGTAACTGCAGCCCAGTGAGCAGTCAATGGTCAGTGTGACTGTCATCCGGTAAGCGGTCAGTGGTTAGACTAACTGTCTTCCAGGGAGGGGTCAGTGGTCAGTGTAACTGTCACCCAGTGAGCGGTCAGTGGTCAGTATGACAGTAGCCCAGTAAGGGGTCAGTGGTCAGTGTGACTGTAGCCTGGTGATGGGTCAGTGGTTAGTGTGACTGTAGCCTGGTGAGGCATCAGTTGTCAGTTTGACTGTAGCCCGGTGAGGTGTCAGTGGTCAGTGTGACTGTAGCCCAGTGAGGGGTCAGTAGTCAGTGTGACTGTTGCCTGGAGTGTGGTCAGTGTGACTGTAGCCCAGTGAGCAGTCAGAGGTTAGAGTAACTGTCATCCAGTGAGTGGTCAGTGGTCAGTGTGACTGTAGCCCAGTGAGTGGTCTGTGGTCAGTGTGACTGTAGCCTGATGTGCATTCAATGGTCAGTGTGACTGCAGCCCAGTGAGGGATCCTTTTGCTATGTGACTGTCACCTGGTGAGGGGTCAGCGGTCAGTGTGACTGTAGGCCAGTGAAGGGGTCAGCGTTCAGTGTGACTGTAGCCCAGTGAGGGGTCTGTGGTCAGTGTGACTGTAGCCTAGTGTGCATTCAATGATCAGTGTGACTGAAGCCCAGTGAGGGATCCTTTTGCTGTGTGACTGTCACCTGGTGAGGGGTCAGCGGTCAGTGTGACTGTAGGCCAGTGAAGGGGCCAGTGGTCAGTGTGACCGTCGCTCGGTGAGGGGTCAATTGTCAGCGTGACTACAGCCAGGTGAGGAGTCAGTGGTCAGTGTGACTGAATCATGGTGAGGGGTCAGCAGTCAGTGTGACTGTAGCCCGGTGTGCATTCAACGTTCAGTGTGTCTGTAGCCCGGTGAGGGGTCAGTGGTCAGTGTGACTGTCACCCAGTGAGGGGTCAGTAGTCAGTGTGACTGTTGCCTGGTGTGTGGTCAGTCATCAGTATGACTGTTGCCTGGAGTGTGGTCAGTGTGACTGTAGCCCAGTGAGCAGTCAGAGGTTAGAGTAACTGTCATCCAGTGAGTGGTCAGTGGTCAGTGTGACTGTAGCCCAGTGAGTGGTCTGTGGTCAGTGTGACTGTAGCCTGATGTGCATTCAATGGTCAGTGTGACTGCAGCCCAGTGAGGGATCCTTTTGCTGTGTGACTGTCACCTGGTGAGGGGTCAGCGGTCAGTGTGACTGTAGGCCAGTGAAGGGGTCAGTGGTCAGTGTGACTGTAGCCCAGTGAGGGGTCTGTGGTCAGTGTGACCATCGCTCGGTGAGGGGTCAATTGTCAGCGTGACTACAGCCAGGTGAGGAGTCAGTGGTCAGTGTGACTGAATCATGGTGAGGGTTCAGCAGTCAGTGTGACTGTAGCCCGGTGTGCATTCAATGTTCAGTGTGTCTGTCGCCCAGTGATGGGTCAGTGGTCAATGTGATGGTAGCCCGGTGAGGAGTCAGTGGTCAGTGTGACTGTAGCCCAGTGAGGGGGTTCAGTGGTCAGTGTGACTTTACTCCAGTGAGGAGTCAGTGGTCAGTGTGACTGTATCATGGTGAGGGGTCAATGGTCAGAGTGACTGTCGCTTGGTGAGGGGTCAGCGGTCAGTGTGAATGTAGCCTAGAGAGGGGGTCAGTGGTCAGTGTGACTAGCCCAGTGAGGGGTCAGTGGTCAGTGTGACTGTAGCCAAGTGTGCATTCAGTGTTCAGTGTGTGTGTGTAGCCCAATGAGGGGTCAGTGTGACTGTACCCTGGTGAGGGGTCAATGCTCAGTGTAACTGTACCCTGGTGAGGGGTCAGTGGTCAGTGTGACTGTAGCCCGATATGTGTTCAGTGGTAACAGTGTGACTGTAGCCTGGTGAGGGTGTCAGTGGTCAGTGTGACTGTTGCCTGGTGTGTGGTCAGTCATCAGTATGACTGTTGCCTGGAATGTGGTCTGTGGTCAGTGTGACTATAGCCTGATGTGCATTCAATGGTCAGTGTGACTGCAGCACAGTGAGGGATCCTTTTGCTGTGTGACTGTCACCTGGTGAGGGGTCAGCGGTCAGTGTGACTGTAGCCCAGTGAGGGGTCAGTGGTCAGAGTGACCGTCGCCCGGTGAGGGGTCAGTTGTCAGTGTAATTGTCGCCCTCTAGGGATCAGTAGTCAGCGTGACTACAGCCAGGTGAGGGGTCAGTGTGACTGAATCACAATGAGGGGTCAGTGTTCAGTGTGTCTGTCGCCCGATGAGGGGTCAGTGCTCAGTGTGACTGTGGCCTGGTGAGGGGTCAATGCTCATTGTAACTGTAGCCCGGTGAGGTGTCAGTGGTCAGTGTAACTGTAGCCCAGTGAGGAGACAGTGCTCAGTGTGACTGTAGCACGGTGAGGGGTCAGTGCTCAGTGTGACTGTCACCCAGTGGTGGGTCGGTGGTCAGTGTGACTGTCACCCAGTGAGGAGTCAGTGGTCAGTGTGACTGTAGCCCAGTGAGGAGTCAGTGGTCAGTGTGACTGTAGCCCAGTGAGGGATCAGTGCTCAGTGTGACTGTCGCCCAGTGAGGAGTCAGTGGTCAGTGTAACTGTAGCCCAGTGAGGAGTCAGTGGTCAGTGACTGTAGCCCAGTGAGGGATCAGTGGTCACTGTGACTGTAGCCCAGTGAGGAGTCAGTGCTCAGTGTGACTGTCACCCAGTGATGGGTCAGTGGTCAGTGTGACTGTAGCCCGGTGAGGGGTCAGTAGTCAGTGTGACTGTACTCCAGTGAGGTGTCAGTGGTCAGTGTGATGGTAGCCCGGTGAGGAGTCAGTGGACAGTGTGACTGTAGCCCTGTGAGGAGTCAGTAGTCAGTGTGACTGTATCATGTTGAGGGGTCAATGGTCGAGTGACTGTTGCTCGGTGAGGGGTCAGCGGTCAGTGTGTCGGTTGCCTGTTGAGGGGTCAGGGGTCAGTGTGACTGTAGCCTGTTTAGGGGTTAATGCTCAGCGTAACTGTAGCCTGGTGAGGGGTCATTGTTCAGTGTGACTGTAGCCCAGTTAGGGATCAGTGTGTCCGTAGCCCGCTGAGGCGTCAGTGTTCAGTGTTTCTGTAGCCCGATGAGTGGTCAGTGGTCAGTGTGTCTATAACTGTGTGAGGGGTCAATGCTCAGTGTGACAGTAGACAAGTGAGGGGTGAGTGTGACTGTAGCCCGGTGAGGGGACAGAGTGACTGTATCCCAGTGAGTGGTTAGCTGTCAGTGTGACTGTATCCCGGCGAGGGGTCAGTGCAACTGTATCCTGCTGAGGGGTCAGTGCATAGTGTGACTGTATAACGGTGAGGGGTCAGTATGACCCTATCCCGGTGAGGGGTCACTGTGGCAGTATCCCGGTGAGGGGTCAGTGTGACTGTATCCCGGTGAGAGGTAAGTGTGGCTGTATCCCAGTGAGGGGTCAGTGTGACTGTATCCCAATGTGGGGCCAGTGTGACTGTGTCCCGGTGAGAGGTCAGTGTGGCTGTATCCCAGTGAGGGGTCAGTGTGACTGTATCCCAATGTGGGGCCAGTGTGACTGTGTCCCGGTGAGGGGTCAGTGCGACTGATCCCAGTGAGGTGTCAGTGGTCAGTATGACTGTATCCCTGTACGGAGTCTGTGTGACTGTATCCCGGTGAGGGGTCAGAGGTTAGTGCGACTGTATCCCAGTGAGGGGTCAGTGTGAGTGTATCCTGGTGAGGGTTCAGTGGTCAGAGTGACTGTACCCCGGTAGGGGTCAGTGTGACTGTATCCTGATGAGGGATCAGTACTCAGTGTGACTGTATCCCGGTGACTGGTCAGTGTGACTGTATCCCAGTGAGGGGTCAGTGTGTCTGTATTCCGGTGAGGGGTCAGTGTGACTATATCCTGGTGAGGGGTCAGTGCTCAGTGTGACTATCCCATTGAGGGGTCAGTGTGATTGTGTCCCAGTGAGGGGTCAGTGCTCAGTGTGACTGTATCCCAGTGAGGGGTCAGTGGTCAGTGTGACTGTATCCCAGTGAGGAGTCAGTATGACTGTATCCCAGTGAGGGGTCAGTGTGACTGTATCCCAGTGAGGGGTCAGTGAGGCTGTATCCCGGTGAGGGGTCAGTGTGACTGTATCCCGGTGAGGGGTGAGTGTGGCTGTAACCCGGTGAAGGGTCAGTGTGACTGTGTCCTGGTGAGGGGTCAGTGGTCAGTGTGACTGTATCCCGGTGAGGGGTCAGCATGACTGTATCCCAGTGAGGGGTCTGTGGTCAGTGTGACTGTATCCCGGTGAGGGGTCAGTGTGACTGTATCCCTGTGAGGGGTCAGTGAGGCTGTATCCCGGTGAGCAGTCAGTGTGGCTGTATCCCGGTGATGGGTCAGTGTGACTGTATCCTGGTGAGGGGTCAGTGGTCAGTGTGACTGTATCCCGGTGACTGGTCAGTGTGACTGTATCCCGGTGATGGGTAAGTGGTCCGTTGATTGTATCCCAGTGAGGGGTCAGTGTGACTGTATTCTGGTGCTGGGTCAGTGGTCAGTGTGGCTGTATCCCAGTGAGGGGTCAGTGGTCAGTGTGACTGTTTCCCAGTGAGGGGTCAGTGTGACTGTATTCTGATGCTGGGTCAGTGGTCAGTGTGGCTGTATCCCAGTGAGGGGTCAGTGGACAGTGTAACTGTATCCCGTGAGGGGTCAGGGGTCAGTGTGACTGTATCCCGGTGAGGGGTCAGTATGGCTGTATCCCGGTGAGGGGTCAAGGTGGCTGTATCCCAGTGAGGGGTCCATGTTCAGAGTGACTGTATCCTGGTGACAGGTCAGTGTGACTGTATCCCTGTCAGGGATCAGAGTGAAGTATCCCGGTGAAGGGTCAGTGTGACTTTATCCCGGTGAGGAGTCAGTGCGACTGTATCCCGGTGAGGGGTCAGGGTGACTGTATCCTGGTGAGGCGTGAGGATGGCTGTATCCCAGTGAGGGGTCAGTGTGACTGTATCCCGGTGAAGGGTCAGTGTGACTGTATCCCGGTGGGGGGTCAGTGTGACTGTATCCCAGTGAGGAGTCAGTGTGACTGTATCTCGGTGAGGGTATAGTGTGACAGTATCCGGTGAGGGGTCAGTGTGACTGTATCCCAGTGAGGGATCAGTGTGACAGTATCCCAGTGAGGGGTCAGTGTGACTGTATCCTGGTGAGAGGTCAGTGTGGCTGTATCCCAGTGAGGGGTCAGTGTGACTGTATCCCAATGTGGGGCCAGTGTGACTGTGTCCCGGTGAGGGGTCAGTGCGACTGATCCCAGTGAGGTGTCAGTGGTCAGTATGACTGTATCCCTGTACGGAGTCTGTGTGACTGTATCCCGGTGAGGGGTCAGAGGTCAGTGCGACTGTATCCCAGTGAGGGGTCAGTGTGAGTGTATCCTGGTGAGGGTTCAGTGGTCAGAGTGACTGTACCCCGGTAGGGGTCAGTGTGACTGTATCCTGATGAGGGGTCAGTGCTCAGTGTGACTGTATCCCGGTGACTGGTCAGTGTGACTGTATCCCAGTGAGGGGTCAGTGTGTCTGTATTCCGGTGAGGGGTCAGTGTGACTATATCCTGGTGAGGGGTCAGTGCTCAGTGTGACTATCCCATTGAGGGGTCAGTGTGATTGTGTCCCAGTGAGGGGTCAGTGCTCAGTGTGACTGTATCCCAGTGAGGGGTCAGTGGTCAGTGTGACTGTATCCCAGTGAGGAGTCAGTATGACTGTATCCCAGTGATGGGCCAGTGTGGCTGTATTCCGGTGAGGGGTCAGTGTGACTGTATCCCTGTGAGGGGTCAGTGAGGCTGTATCCTGGTGAGGGGTCAGTGTGACTGTATCCCGGTGAGGGGTCAGTCTGTCTGTATTCCGCTGAGGGGTCAGTGTGACTGTGTCCTGGTGAGGGGTCAGTGCTCAGTGTGACTTTATCCCAATGAGGGGTCAGTGTGACTGTATCCCAGTGATGAGCCAGTGTGGCTGTATTCCGGTGAGGGGTCAGTGTGACTGCATCCCGGTGAGAGGTGAGTGTGGCTGTATCCCGGTGAAGGGTCAGTGCAACTGTGTCCTGGTGAGGGGTCAGTGCTCAGTGTGACTGTATCCCGGTGAGGGGTCAGTGGTCAGTGTGACTGTATCCCGGTGAGGGGTCAGCGTGACTGTATCCCAGTGAGGGGTCTGTGGTCAGTGTGACTGTATCCCGGTGAGGGGTCAGTGTGACTGTATCCCTGTGAGGGGTCAGTGAGGCTGTATCCCGGTGAGCAGTCAGTGTGGCTGTATCCCGGTGATGGGTCAGTGTGACTGTATCCTGGTGAGGGGTCAGTGGTCAGTGTGACTGTATCCCGGTGACTGGTCAGTGTGACTGTATCCCGGTGAGGGGTAAGTGGTCCGTTGATTGTATCCCAGTGAGGGGTCAGTGTGACTGTATTCTGGTGCTGGGTCAGTGGTCAGTGTGGCTGTATCCCAGTGAGGGGTCAGTGGTCAGTGTGACTGTTTCCCAGTGAGGGGTCAGTGTGACTGTATTCTGATGCTGGGTCAGTGGTCAGTGTGGCTGTATCCCAGTGAGGGGTCAGTGGACAGTGTAACTGTATCCCGTGAGGGGTCAGGGGTCAGTGTGACTGTATCCCGGTGAGGGGTCAGTATGGCTGTATCCCGGTGAGGGGTCAGGGTGACTGTATCCCAGTGAGGGGTCCATGTTCAGAGTGACTGTATCCTGGTGACAGGTCAGTGTGACTGTATCCCTGTCAGGGATCAGAGTGAAGTATCCCGGTGAAGGGTCAGTGTGACTTTATCCCGGTGAGGAGTCAGTGTGACTGTATCCCGGTGAGGGGTCAGGGTGGCTGTATCCCGGTGAGGCGTGAGGATGGCTGTATCCCAGTGAGGGGTCAGTGTGACTGTATCCCGGTGAAGGGTCAGCGTGACTGTATCCCGGTGGGGGGTCCGTGTGACTGTATCCCAGTGAGGAGTCAGTGTGACTGTATCTCGGTGAGGGTATAGTGTGACAGTATCCCGGTGAGGGGTCAGTGTGACTGTATCCCAGTGAGGGATCAGTGTGACAGTATCCCAGTGAGGGGTCAGTGTGACTGTATCCTGGTGAGGGGCCAGTGTGACTGTGGCCTGGTGAGGGTTCGGTGGGACTGTATCCCAGTGAGGGGTCAGTGTGTCTGTATTCCGGTGAGGGGTCAGTGTGACTGTATCCCAGTGAGGGGTCAGTGTGACTGTATTCTGGTGCTGGGTCAGTGGTCAGTGTAACTGTATCCCGTGAGGGGTCAGGGGTCATTGTGACTGTATCCCAGTGAGGGGTTAGTATGACTGTATCCCGGTGAGGGGTCAGTGTGACTGTGTCCTGATGAGGGGTCAGTGGTCAGTGTGACTGTATCCCAGTGAGTGGTCAGTGTGACTGTATCCCTGTGAGGGATCAGTGTGACTCTATTTCAGTGAGGGCTCCGTGGTCAGTGTGACTATCCCAGTGAGTGGTCAGTGTGACTGTATCCCAGTGAGCGGTCAGTGGTCAGTGTGACTGTATCCCGCTGAGGGTTCAGTGTGAGTGTGTCCCGGTGAGGGGTCAGTGTGGCTGTATCCCAGTGAGGGGTCAGTGTGACTGTGTCCTGGTGAGGGGTCAGTGTGACAGTATCCCAGTGAGGGATCAATGTGACAGTATCCCAGTGAGGGGTCAGTGTGACTGTATCCTGGTGAGGGGTCAGTGTGACTGTGGCCTAGTGAGGGTTCAGTGTGACAGTATCCCAGTGAGGGGTCAGTGTGTCTGTATTCTGGTGAGGGGTCAGTGCGACTGTATCCCGGTGAGGGGTCAGTGTGACTGTATTCTGGTACTGGGTCAGTGGTCAGTGTAACTGTACCCCGTGAGGGGTCAGGGGTCATTGTGACTGTATCCCAGTGAGGGGTTAGTATGACTGTATCCCGGTGAGGGGTCAGTGTGACTGTGTCCCGATGAGGGGTCAGTGGTCAGTGTGACTGTATCCCAGTGAGTGGTCAGTGTGACTGTATCCCTGTGAGGGGTCAGTGAGGCTGTATCCTGGTGAGGGGTCAGTGTGACTGTATCCCGGTGAGGGGTCAGTCTGTCTGTATTCCGCTGAGGGGTCAGTGTGACTGTAGCCCGGTGAGGGGACAGAGTGACTGTATCCCAGTGAGTGGTTAGCTGTCAGTGTGACTGTATCCCGGCGAGGGGTCAGTGCAACTGTATCCTGCTGAGGGGTCAGTGCATAGTGTGACTGTATAACGGTGAGGGGTCAGTATGACCCTATCCCGGTGAGGGGTCACTGTGGCAGTATCCCGGTGAGGGGTCAGTGTGACTGTATCCCGGTGAGAGGTAAGTGTGGCTGTATCCCAGTGAGGGGTCAGTGTGACTGTATCCCAATGTGGGGCCAGTGTGACTGTGTCCCGGTGAGAGGTCAGTGTGGCTGTATCCCAGTGAGGGGTCAGTGTGACTGTATCCCAATGTGGGGCCAGTGTGACTGTGTCCCGGTGAGGGGTCAGTGCGACTGATCCCAGTGAGGTGTCAGTGGTCAGTATGACTGTATCCCTGTACGGAGTCTGTGTGACTGTATCCCGGTGAGGGGTCAGAGGTTAGTGCGACTGTATCCCAGTGAGGGGTCAGTGTGAGTGTATCCTGGTGAGGGTTCAGTGGTCAGAGTGACTCTACCCCGGTAGGGGTCAGTGTGACTGTATCCTGATGAGGGATCAGTACTCAGTGTGACTGTATCCCGGTGACTGGTCAGTGTGACTGTATCCCAGTGAGGGGTCAGTGTGTCTGTATTCCGGTGAGGGGTCAGTGTGACTATATCCTGGTGAGGGGTCAGTGCTCAGTGTGACTATCCCATTGAGGGGTCAGTGTGATTGTGTCCCAGTGAGGGGTCAGTGCTCAGTGTGACTGTATCCCAGTGAGGGGTCAGTGGTCAGTGTGACTGTATCCCAGTGAGGAGTCAGTATGACTGTATCCCAGTGAGGGGTCAGTGTGACTGTATCCCAGTGAGGGGTCAGTGAGGCTGTATCCCGGTGAGGGGTCAGTGTGACTGTATCCCGGTGAGGGGTGAGTGTGGCTGTAACCCGGTGAAGGGTCAGTGTGACTGTGTCCTGGTGAGGGGTCAGTGGTCAGTGTGACTGTATCCCGGTGAGGGGTCAGCATGACTGTATCCCAGTGAGGGGTCTGTGGTCAGTGTGACTGTATCCCGGTGAGGGGTCAGTGTGACTGTATCCCTGTGAGGGGTCAGTGAGGCTGTATCCCGGTGAGCAGTCAGTGTGGCTGTATCCCGGTGATGGGTCAGTGTGACTGTATCCTGGTGAGGGGTCAGTGGTCAGTGTGACTGTATCCCGGTGACTGGTCAGTGTGACTGTATCCCGGTGATGGGTAAGTGGTCCGTTGATTGTATCCCAGTGAGGGGTCAGTGTGACTGTATTCTGGTGCTGGGTCAGTGGTCAGTGTGGCTGTATCCCAGTGAGGGGTCAGTGGTCAGTGTGACTGTTTCCCAGTGAGGGGTCAGTGTGACTGTATTCTGATGCTGGGTCAGTGGTCAGTGTGGCTGTATCCCAGTGAGGGGTCAGTGGACAGTGTAACTGTATCCCGTGAGGGGTCAGGGGTCAGTGTGACTGTATCCCGGTGAGGGGTCAGTATGGCTGTATCCCGGTGAGGGGTCAAGGTGGCTGTATCCCAGTGAGGGGTCCATGTTCAGAGTGACTGTATCCTGGTGACAGGTCAGTGTGACTGTATCCCTGTCAGGGATCAGAGTGAAGTATCCCGGTGAAGGGTCAGTGTGACTTTATCCCGGTGAGGAGTCAGTGCGACTGTATCCCGGTGAGGGGTCAGGGTGACTGTATCCTGGTGAGGCGTGAGGATGGCTGTATCCCAGTGAGGGGTCAGTGTGACTGTATCCCGGTGAAGGGTCAGTGTGACTGTATCCCGGTGGGGGGTCAGTGTGACTGTATCCCAGTGAGGAGTCAGTGTGACTGTATCTCGGTGAGGGTATAGTGTGACAGTATCCGGTGAGGGGTCAGTGTGACTGTATCCCAGTGAGGGATCAGTGTGACAGTATCCCAGTGAGGGGTCAGTGTGACTGTATCCTGGTGAGAGGTCAGTGTGGCTGTATCCCAGTGAGGGGTCAGTGTGACTGTATCCCAATGTGGGGCCAGTGTGACTGTGTCCCGGTGAGGGGTCAGTGCGACTGATCCCAGTGAGGTGTCAGTGGTCAGTATGACTGTATCCCTGTACGGAGTCTGTGTGACTGTATCCCGGTGAGGGGTCAGAGGTCAGTGCGACTGTATCCCAGTGAGGGGTCAGTGTGAGTGTATCCTGGTGAGGGTTCAGTGGTCAGAGTGACTGTACCCCGGTAGGGGTCAGTGTGACTGTATCCTGATGAGGGGTCAGTGCTCAGTGTGACTGTATCCCGGTGACTGGTCAGTGTGACTGTATCCCAGTGAGGGGTCAGTGTGTCTGTATTCCGGTGAGGGGTCAGTGTGACTATATCCTGGTGAGGGGTCAGTGCTCAGTGTGACTATCCCATTGAGGGGTCAGTGTGATTGTGTCCCAGTGAGGGGTCAGTGCTCAGTGTGACTGTATCCCAGTGAGGGGTCAGTGGTCAGTGTGACTGTATCCCAGTGAGGAGTCAGTATGACTGTATCCCAGTGATGGGCCAGTGTGGCTGTATTCCGGTGAGGGGTCAGTGTGACTGTATCCCTGTGAGGGGTCAGTGAGGCTGTATCCTGGTGAGGGGTCAGTGTGACTGTATCCCGGTGAGGGGTCAGTCTGTCTGTATTCCGCTGAGGGGTCAGTGTGACTGTGTCCTGGTGAGGGGTCAGTGCTCAGTGTGACTTTATCCCAATGAGGGGTCAGTGTGACTGTATCCCAGTGATGAGCCAGTGTGGCTGTATTCCGGTGAGGGGTCAGTGTGACTGCATCCCGGTGAGAGGTGAGTGTGGCTGTATCCCGGTGAAGGGTCAGTGCAACTGTGTCCTGGTGAGGGGTCAGTGCTCAGTGTGACTGTATCCCGGTGAGGGGTCAGTGGTCAGTGTGACTGTATCCCGGTGAGGGGTCAGCGTGACTGTATCCCAGTGAGGGGTCTGTGGTCAGTGTGACTGTATCCCGGTGAGGGGTCAGTGTGACTGTATCCCTGTGAGGGGTCAGTGAGGCTGTATCCCGGTGAGCAGTCAGTGTGACTGTATCCCGGTGATGGGTCAGTGTGACTGTATCCTGGTGAGGGGTCAGTGGTCAGTGTGACTGTATCCCGGTGACTGGTCAGTGTGACTGTATCCCGGTGAGGGGTAAGTGGTCCGTTGATTGTATCCCAGTGAGGGGTCAGTGTGACTGTATTCTGATGCTGGGTCAGTGGTCAGTGTGGCTGTATCCCAGTGAGGGGTCAGTGGACAGCGTAACTGTATCCCGTGAGGGGTCAGGGGTCAGTGTGACTGTATCCCGGTGAGGGGTCAGTATGGCTGTATCCCGGTGAGGGGTCAGGGTGACTGTATCCCAGTGAGGGGTCCATGTTCAGAGTGACTGTATCCTGGTGACAGGTCAGTGTGACTGTATCCCTGTCAGGGATCAGAGTGAAGTATCCCGGTGAAGGGTCAGTGTGACTTTATCCCGGTGAGGAGTCAGTGTGACTGTATCCCGGTGAGGGGTCAGGGTGGCTGTATCCCGGTGAGGCGTGAGGATGGCTGTATCCCAGTGAGGGGTCAGTGTGACTGTATCCCGGTGAAGGGTCAGCGTGACTGTATCCCGGTGGGGGGTCCGTGTGACTGTATCCCAGTGAGGAGTCAGTGTGACTGTATCTCGGTGAGGGTATAGTGTGACAGTATCCCGGTGAGGGGTCAGTGTGACTGTATCCCAGTGAGGGATCAGTGTGACAGTATCCCAGTGAGGGGTCAGTGTGACTGTATCCTGGTGAGGGGCCAGTGTGACTGTGGCCTGGTGAGGGTTCGGTGGGACTGTATCCCAGTGAGGGGTCAGTGTGTCTGTATTCCGGTGAGGGGTCAGTGTGACTGTATCCCAGTGAGGGGTCAGTGTGACTGTATTCTGGTGCTGGGTCAGTGGTCAGTGTAACTGTATCCCGTGAGGGGTCAGGGGTCATTGTGACTGTATCCCAGTGAGGGGTTAGTATGACTGTATCCCGGTGAGGGGTCAGTGTGACTGTGTCCTGATGAGGGGTCAGTGGTCAGTGTGACTGTATCCCAGTGAGTGGTCAGTGTGACTGTATCCCTGTGAGGGATCAGTGTGACTCTATTTCAGTGAGGGCTCCGTGGTCAGTGTGACTATCCCAGTGAGTGGTCAGTGTGACTGTATCCCAGTGAGCGGTCAGTGGTCAGTGTGACTGTATCCCGCTGAGGGTTCAGTGTGAGTGTGTCCCGGTGAGGGGTCAGTGTGGCTGTATCCCAGTGAGGGGTCAGTGTGACTGTGTCCTGGTGAGGGGTCAGTGTGACAGTATCCCAGTGAGGGATCAGTGTGACAGTATCCCAGTGAGGGGTCAGTGTGACTGTATCCTGGTGAGGGGTCAGTGTGACTGTGGCCTAGTGAGGGTTCAGTGTGACAGTATCCCAGTGAGGGGTCAGTGTGTCTGTATTCTGGTGAGGGGTCAGTGCGACTGTATCCCGGTGAGGGGTCAGTGTGACTGTATTCTGGTACTGGGTCAGTGGTCAGTGTAACTGTACCCCGTGAGGGGTCAGGGGTCATTGTGACTGTATCCCAGTGAGGGGTTAGTATGACTGTATCCCGGTGAGGGGTCAGTGTGACTGTGTCCCGATGAGGGGTCAGTGGTCAGTGTGACTGTATCCCAGTGAGTGGTCAGTGTGACTGTATCCCTGTGAGGGGTCAGTGAGGCTGTATCCTGGTGAGGGGTCAGTGTGACTGTATCCCGGTGAGGGGTCAGTCTGTCTGTATTCCGCTGAGGGGTCAGTGTGACTGTGTCCTGGTGAGGGGTCAGTGCTCAGTGTGACTTTATCCCAATGAGGGGTCAGTGTGACTGTATCCCAGTGATGGGCCAGTGTGGCTGTATTCCGGTGAGGGGTCAGTGTGACTGCATCCCGGTGAGAGGTGAGTGTGGCTGTATCCCGGTGAAGGGTCAGTGTGACTGTGTCCTGGTGAGGGGTCAGTGCTCAGTGTGACTGTATCCCGGTGAGGGGTCAGTGGTCAGTGTGACTGTATCCCGGTGAGGGGTCAGCGTGACTGTATCCCAGTGAGGGGTCTGTGGTCAGTGTGACTGTATCCCGGTGAGGGGTCAGTGTGACTGTATCCCTGTGAGGGGTCAGTGAGGCTGTATCCCGGTGAGCAGTCAGTGTGGCTGTATCCCGGTGATGGGTCAGTGTGACTGTATCCTGGTGAGGGGTCAGTGGTCAGTGTGACTGTATCCCGGTGACTGGTCAGTGTGACTGTATCCCGGTGAGGGGTAAGTGGTCCGTTGATTGTATCCCAGTGAGGGGTCAGTGTGACTGTATTCTGGTGCTGGGTCAGTGGTCAGTGTGGCTGTATCCCAGTGAGGGGTCAGTGGTCAATGTGACTGTTTCCCAGTGAGGGGTCAGTGTGACTGTATTCTGATGCTGGGTCAGTGGTCAGTGTGGCTGTATCCCAGTGAGGGGTCAGTGGACAGTGTAACTGTATCCCGTGAGGGGTCAGGGGTCAGTGTGACTGTATCCCGGTGAGGGGTCAGTATGGCTGTATCCCGGTGAGGGGTCAGGGTGACTGTATCCCAGTGAG